>NW_027476332.1:0-303039 GCF_051020955.1 Megalopta genalis | reverse complement strand
CTTCAGACATTTGCGATATAAGTGATATAGTTTCAAATGCAGAAGAAACAAACGAGTTATCTTCTAATCCATGCGAAACTCATGATTTAGCTTCAAATCAATGCGATGTAGAAGGTTTACCTTCAAATCCATGCTTAACAAATAATTTAGCTTCAAACACTTGGGATATAAGTGATATAGCTTGAAATGCAGACGATCAAACGAGTTAGCTTCAAGTCCACGAGAAACAAATGATTTAGCTTCAGACACTTGCGATATAAGTGATATAGCTTCAAATGCAGAAGAAACAAACGAGTTATCTTCTAATCCGTGCTGAAACTCATGATTTAGCTTCAAATCAATGCGATGTAGAAGGTTTAGCTTGAAATCCATGCTTAACAAATAATTTAGCTTCAAACACTTGGGATATAAGTGATATAGCTTGAAATGCAGACGATCAAACGAGTTAGCTTCAAGTCCACGCGAAACAAGTGATTTAGCTTCAGACACTTGCGATATAAGTGATATAGCTTCAAATGCAGAAGAAACAAACGAGTTATCTTCAAATCCATGCCATGCACTTGATTTAGCTGAAAATGAATGACATGTAGAAGGTTTAGCTTCAAATCTATGCGAAACAAATGATTTAGCATCAGATACTTGCGATATAAGTGATATAGCTTCAAATGCAGAAGAAACGAACGAGTTATCTTCTAATCCATGCGAAACTCATGATTTAGCTTCAAATCAATGCGATGTAGAAGGTTTACCTTGAAATCCATGCTTAACAAATAATTTAGCTTCAAACACTTGGGATATAAGTGATATAGCTTGAAATGCAGACGATCAAACGAGTTAGCTTCAAAATCCATGCGATAAACTTGATTTAGCTTCAAATCAATGCGAAGTAGAAGGATTAGCTTCAAATCCATGCAACACAAATGATTTAGCTTCAAATACTTGCGATATAAATGATATAGCTTCAAATGCAGGCGAAACAAACGAGTTAGCTTCTAATCCATGCGAAACTCATGATTTAGCTTCAAATCAATGCGATGTAGAAGGTTTACCTTTAAATCCATGCTTAACAAATAATTTAGCTTCAAACACTTGGGATATAAGTGATATAGCTTCAAATGCAGAAGAAACGAACGAGTTATCTTCTAATCCATGCGAAACTCATGATTTAGCTTCAAATCAATGCGATGTAGAAGGTTTACCTTCAAATCCATGCTTAACAAATAATTTAGCTTTAAACACTTGGGATATAAGTGATATAGCTTGAAATGCAGACGATCAAACGAGTTAGCTTCAAGTCCACGAGAAACAAATGATTTAGCTTCAGACACTTGCGATATAAGTGATATAGCTTCAAATGCAGAAGAAACAAACGAGTTATCTTCAAATCCATGCCAAGCACTTGATTTAGCTGAAAATCAATGCGATGTACAAGGTTTAGCTTCAAATCCATGAGAAACAAATGATTTAGCATCAGATACTTGCGATATAAGAGATATAGCTTCAAATGCAGGAGAAACAAACGAGTTAGCTTATAATCCATGCGAAACTCATGATTTAGCTTCAAATCAATGCGATGTAGAAGGTTTACCTTCAAATCCATGCTTAACAAATAATTTAGCTTCAAACACTTGGGATATAAGTGATATAGCTTCAAATGCAGACGATCAAACGAGTTAGCTTCAAAATCCATGCGATAAACTTAATTTAGCTTCAAATCAATGCGAAGTAGAAGGATTAGCTTCAAATCCATGCAACACAAATGATTTAGCTTCAAATACTTGCGATATAAATGATATAGCTTCAACTGCAGGCGAAACAAACGAGTTAGCTTCTAATCCATGCGAAACTCATGATTTAGCTTCAAATCAATGCGATGTAGAAGGTTTACCTTTAAAATCATGCTTAACAAATAATTTAGCTTCAAACACTTGGGATATAAGTGATATAGCTTCAAATGCAGAAGAAACGAACGAGTTATCTTCTAATCCATGCGAAACTCATGATTTAGCTTCAAATCAATGCGATGTAGAAGGTTTACCTTCAAATCCATGCTTAACAAATAATTTAGCTTCAAACACTTGGGATATAAGTGATATAGCTTGAAATGCAGACGATCAAACGAGTTAGCTTCAAGTCCACGAGAAACAAATGATTTAGCTTCAGACACTTGCGATATAAGTGATATAGCTTCAAATGCAGAAGAAACAAACGAGTTATCTTCTAATCCGTGCTGAAACTCATGATTTAGCTTCAAATCAATGCGATGTAGAAGGTTTAGCTTGAAATCCATGCTTAACAAATAATTTAGCTTCAAACACTTGGGATATAAGTGATATAGCTTGAAATGCAGACGATCAAACGAGTTAGCTACAAGTCCACGCGAAACAAGTGATTTAGCTTCAGACACTTGCGATATAAGTGATATAGCTTCAAATGCAGAAGAAACAAACGAGTTATCTTCAAATCCATGCCATGCACTTGATTTAGCTGAAAATGAATGACATGTAGAAGGTTTAGCTTCAAATCTATGCGAAACAAATGATTTAGCATCAGATACTTGCGATATAAGTGATATAGCTTCAAATGCAGAAGAAACGAACGAGTTATCTTCTAATCCATGCGAAACTCATGATTTAGCTTCAAATCAATGCGATGTAGAAGGTTTACCTTCAAATCCATGCTTAACAAATAATTTAGCTTCAAACACTTGGGATATAAGTGATATAGCTTGAAATGCAGACGATCAAACGAGTTAGCTTCAAAATCCATGCGATAAACTTGATTTAGCTTCAAATCAATGCGAAGTAGAAGGATTAGCTTCAAATCCATGCAACACAAATGATTTAGCTTCAAATACTTGCGATATAAATGATATAGCTTCAAATGCAGGCGAAACAAACGAGTTAGCTTCTAATCCATGCGAAACTCATGATTTAGCTTCAAATCAATGCGATGTAGAAGGTTACCTTTAAATCCATGCTTAACAAATAATTTAGCTTCAAACACTTGGGATATAAGTGATATAGTTTCAAATGCAGAAGAAACGAACGAGTTATCTTCTAATCCATGCGAAACTCATGATTTAGCTTCAAATCAATGCGATGTAGAAGGTTTACCTTCAAATCCATGCTTAACAAATAATTTAGCTTCAAACACTTGGGATATAAGTGATATAGCTTGAAATGCAGACGATCAAACGAGTTAGCTTCAAGTCCACGAGAAACAAATGATTTAGCTTCAGACACTTGCGATATAAGTAATATAGCTTCAAATGCAGAAGAAACAAACGAGTTATTTTCTAATCCGTGCGAAACTCATGATTTAGCTTCAAATCAATGCGATGTAGAAGGTTTACCTTGAAATCCATGCTTAACAAATAATTTAGCTTCAAACACTTGGGATATAAGTGATATAGCTTGAAATGCAGACGATCAAACGAGTTAGCTTCAAGTCCACGCGAAACAAGTGATTTAGCTTCAGACACTTGCGATATAAGTGATATAGCTCCAAATGCAGAAGAAACAAACGTGTTATCTTCAAATCCATGCCAAGCACTTGATTTAGCTGAAAATCAATGCGATGTAGAAGGTTTAGCTTCAAATCCATGCGAAACAAATGATTTAGCATCAGATACTTGCGATATAAGAGATATAGCTTCAAATGCAGGAGAAACAAACGAGTTAGCTTATAATCCATGCGAAACTCATGATTTAGCTTCGAATCAATGCGATGTAGGAGGTTTACCTTCAAATCCATGCTTAACAAATAATTTAGCTTCAAACACTTGGGATATAAGTGATATAGGTTCAAATGCAGACGATCAAACGAGTTAGCTTCAAGTCCACGCGAAACAAGTGATTTAGCTTCAGACACCTGCGATATAAGTGATATAGCTTCAAATGCAGAAGAAACAAACGAGTCATCTTCAAATCCATGCCATGCTCTTGATTTAGCTGAAAATGAATGAGATGTAGAAGGTTTAGCTTCAAATCTATGCGAAACAAATGATTTAGCAGCAGATACTTGCGATATAAGTGATATAGCTTCAAATGCAGGCGAAACAAACGAGTTAGCTTCTAATCCATGCGAAACTCATGATTTAGCTTCAAATCAATGTGATGTAGAAGGTTTACCTTCAAATCCATGCTCAACAAATAATTTAGCATCAAACACTTGGGATATAAGTGATATAGCTTCAAATGCAGACGATCAAACGAATTAGCTTCAAACTCCATGCGAGAAACTTGATTTAGCTTCAAATCAATGCGAAGTAGAAGGATTAGCTTCAAATCAATGCGAAGTAGAAGGATTAGCTTCAAATCAATGCGAAGTAGAAGGATTAGCTTCAAATCCGTGCAACACAAATGATGTAGCTTCAAATACTTGCGATATAAATCATATAGCTTCAAATGCAGGCGAAACAAACGAGTTAGCTTCTAATCCATGCGAAACTCATGATTTAGCTTCAAATCAATGCGATGTAGTAGGTTTACCTTCAAATCCATGCTTAACAAATGATTTAGCTTCAAACACTTGGGATATAAGTGACATAGCTTCAAATGCAGACGATCAAACGAGTTAGTTTCATAATCCACACGATAAATTTGATTTAGCTTCAAATCAATGCGAAGTAGAAGGATGAGCTTCAAATCCATGCAACACAAATGATTTAGCTTCAAATACTAGCGATACAAATGATATAGCTTCAAATGCAGGCAAAACAAACGTGTTAGCATCCAATCCGTGCGAAACTCATGATTTAGCTTCAAATCAATGCGATGTAGAAGGTTTACCTTGAAATCCATGCTTAACAAATAATTTAGCTTCAAACACTTGGGATATAAGTGATATAGCTTGAAATGCAGACGATCAAACGAGTTAGCTTCAAGTCCACGCGAAACAAGTGATTTAGCTTCAGACACCTGCGATATAAGTGATATAGCTTCAAATGCAGAAGAAACAAACGAGTCATCTTCAAATCCATGCCATGCTCTTGATTTAGCTGAAAATGAATGAGATGTAGAAGGTTTAGCTTCAAATCTATGCGAAACAAATGATTTAGCAGCAGATACTTGCGATATAAGTGATATAGCTTCAAATGCAGGCGAAACAAACGAGTTAGCTTCTAATCCATGCGAAACTCATGATTTAGCTTCAAATCAATGTGATGTAGAAGGTTTACCTTCAAATCCATGCTCAACAAATAATTTAGCATCAAACACTTGGGATATAAGTGATATAGCTTCAAATGCAGACGATCAAACGAATTAGCTTCAAACTCCATGCGAGAAACTTGATTTAGCTTCAAATCAATGCGAAGTAGAAGGATTAGCTTCAAATCAATGCGAAGTAGAAGGATTAGCTTCAAATCAATGCGAAGTAGAAGGATTAGCTTCAAATCCGTGCAACACAAATGATGTAGCTTCAAATACTTGCGATATAAATCATATAGCTTCAAATGCAGGCGAAACAAACGAGTTAGCTTCTAATCCATGCGAAACTCATGATTTAGCTTCAAATCAATGCGATGTAGTAGGTTTACCTTCAAATCCATGCTTAACAAATGATTTAGCTTCAAACACTTGGGATATAAGTGACATAGCTTCAAATGCAGACGATCAAACGAGTTAGTTTCATAATCCACACGATAAATTTGATTTAGCTTCAAATCAATGCGAAGTAGAAGGATGAGCTTCAAATCCATGCAACACAAATGATTTAGCATCAAATACTAGCGATACAAATGATATAGCTTCAAATGCAGGCAAAACAAACGTGTTAGCATCCAATCCATGCGAAACTCATGATTTAGCTTCAAATCAATGCGATGTAGAAGGTTTACCTTCAAATCCATGCTTAACAAATGATTTAGCTTCAAATACTTGGGATATAAATGATATAGCTTCAAATGCAGAAGAAACAAACGAGTTATCTTCAAATCCATGCCATGCACTTGATTTAGATTCAAATCAATGCGATGTGGAAGGTTCACTTTCAAATCCATGGGCAACAAATGATTTAGCTTCAAACACTTGGGATATAAGTGATATGGCTTCAAATGCAGACGATCAAACGAGTTAGCTTCAAAATCCATGCGATAAACATGATTTAGCTTGAAATCAATGCGATGTAGATGGTTTACCTTCAAATCCATACTTAACAAATGATTTAGCTTCAAACACTTGGGACATACGTGATATAGCTTCAAATGCAGACGATCAAACGAGTTAGCTTCAAAATCCATGCGATAAACTTGATTTAGCTTCAAATCAATGCGAAGTAGAAGGATTAGCTTCAAATCCATGCAACACAAACGATTTAGCTTCAAATACTTGCGATATAAATGATATAGCTTCAAATGCAGGCGAAACAAACGAGTTAGCTTCAAGTCCACGAGAAACAAATGATATAGCTTCAGACACTTGCGATATAAGTGATATAGCTTCAAATGCAGAAGAAACGAACGAGTTATCTTCTAATCCATGCGAAACTCATGATTTAGCTTCAAATCAATGCGATGTAGAAGGTTTACCTACAAATCCATGCTTAACAAATAATTTAGCTTCAAACACTTGGGATATAAGTGATATAGCTTGAAATGCAGACGATCAAACGAGTTAGCTTCAAGTCCACGAGAAACAAATGATTTAGCTTCAGACACTTGCGATATAAGTGATATAGCTTCAAATGTAGAAGAAACAAACGAGTTATCTTCTAATCCGTGCCAAACTCATGATTTAGCTTCAAATCAATGCGATGTAGAAGGTTTACCTTGAAATCCATGCTTAACAAATGATTTAGCTTCAAATACTTGGGATATAAATGATATAGCTTCAAATGCAGAAGAAACAAACGAGTTATCTTCAAATCCATGCCATGCACTTGATTTAGATTCAAATCAATGCGATGTGGAAGGTTCACCTTCAAATACATGGGCAACAAATGATTTAGCTTCAAACATTTGGGATATAAGTGATATAGCTTGAAATGCAGACGATCAAACGAGTTAGCTTCAAAATCCATGCGATAAACTTGATTTAGCTTCAAAGCAATGCGAAGTAGAAGGATTAGCTTCAAATCCGTGGAACACAAATGATTTAGCTTCAAATACTTGCGATATAAATGATATAGTTTCAAATGCAGGCGAAACAAACGAGTTAGCTTCTAATCCATGCGAAACTCATGATTTAGCTACAAATCAATGCGATGTAGAAGGTTTACCTTTAAATCCATGCTTAACAAATAATTTATCTTCAAACACTTGGGATATAAGTGATATAGCTTCAAATGCAGAAGAAACGAACGAGTTATCTTCTAATCCATGCGAAACTCATGATTTAGCTTAAAATCAATGCGATGTAGGAGGTTTACCTTCAAATCCATGCTTAACAAATAATTTAGCTTCAAACACTTGGGATATAAGTGATATAGCTTCAAATGCAGACGATCAAACGAGTTAGCTTCAAGTCCACGCGAAACAAGTGATTTAGCTTCAGACACTTGCGATATAAGTGATATAGCTCCAAATGCAGAAGAAACAAACGAGTTATCTTCAAATCCATGCCAAGCACTTGATTTAGCTGAAAATCAATGCGATGTAGAAGGTTTAGCTTCAAATCCATGCGAAACAAATGATTTAGCATCAGATACTTGCGATATAAGAGATATAGCTTCAAATGCAGGAGAAACAAACGAGTTAGCTTATAATCCATGCGAAACTCATGATTTAGCTTCAAATCAATGCGATGTAGGAGGTTTACCTTCAAATCCATGCTTAACAAATAATTTAGCTTCAAACACTTGGGATATAAGTGATATAGGTTCAAATGCAGACGATCAAACGAGTTAGCTTCAAGTCCACGCGAAACAAGTGATTTAGCTTCAGACACCTGCGATATAAGTGATATAGCTTCAAATGCAGAAGAAACAAACGAGTCATCTTCAAATCCATGCCATGCTCTTGATTTAGCTGAAAATGAATGAGATGTAGAAGGTTTAGCTTCAAATCTATGCGAAACAAATGATTTAGCAGCAGATACTTGCGATATAAGTGATATAGCTTCAAATGCAGGCGAAACAAACGAGTCAGCTTCTAATCCATGCGAAACTCATGATTTAGCTTCAAATCAATGTGATGTAGAAGGTTTACCTTCAAATCCATGCTCAACAAATAATTTAGCATCAAACACTTGGGATATAAGTGATATAGCTTCAAATGCAGACGATCAAACGAATTAGCTTCAAACTCCATGCGAGAAACTTGATTTAGCTTCAAATCAATGCGAAGTAGAAGGATTAGCTTCAATTCAATGCGAAGTAGAAGGATTAGCTTCAAATCAATGCGAAGTAGAAGGATTAGCTTCAAATCCGTGCAACACAAATGATGTAGCTTCAAATACTTGCGATATAAATCATATAGCTTCAAATGCAGGCGAAACAAACGAGTTAGCTTCTAATCCATGCGAAACTCATGATTTAGCTTCAAATCAATGCGATGTAGTAGGTTTACCTTCAAATCCATGCTTAACAAATGATTTAGCTTCAAACACTTGGGATATAAGTGACATAGCTTCAAATGCAGACGATCAAACGAGTTAGTTTCATAATCCACACGATAAATTTGATTTAGCTTCAAATCAATGCGAAGTAGAAGGATGAGCTTCAAATCCATGCAACACAAATGATTTAGCTTCAAATACTAGCGATACAAATGATATAGCTTCAAATGCAGGCAAAACAAACGTGTTAGCATCCAATCCATGCGAAACTCATGATTTAGCTTCAAATCAATGCGATGTAGAAGGTTTACCTTCAAATCCATGCTTAACAAATAATTTAGCTTCAAACACTTGGGATATAAGTGATATAGCTTGAAATGCAGACGATCAAACGAGTTAGCTTCAAGTCCACGCGAAACAAGTGATTTAGCTTCAGACACCTGCGATATAAGTGATATAGCTTCAAATGCAGAAGAAACAAACGAGTTATCTTCAGATCCATGCCATGCACTTGATTTAGCTGAAAATCAATGCGATGTAGAAGGTTTAGCTTCAAATCCATGCGAAACAAATGATTTAGCATCAGATACTTGCGATATAAGTGATATAGCTTCAAATGCAGGAGAAACAAACGAGTTAGCTTATAATCCATGCGAAACTCATGATTTAGCTTCAAATCAATGTGATGTAGAAGGTTTACCTTCAAATTCATGCTTAACAAATAATTTAGCTTCAAACACTTGGAGTATAAGTGATATAGCTTCAAATGCGGACGATCAAACGAGTTAGCTTCAAGTTCACGCGAAGCAAGTGATTTAGCTTCAGACACTTGCGATATAAGTGATATAGCTTCAAATGCAGAAGAAACAAACGAGTTATCTTCAAATCCATGCCAAGCACTTGATTTAGCTGAAAATCAATGCGATGTAGAAGGTTTAGCTTCAAATCCATGCGAAACAAATGATTTAGCATCAGATACTTGCGATATAAGTGATATAGCTTCAAATGCAGGAGAAACAAACGAGTTAGCTTATAATCCATGCGAAACTCATGATTTAGCTTCAAATCAATGCTATGTAGAAGGTTTACCTTCAAATCCATGCTTAACAAATAATTTAGCTTCAAACACTTGGGATATAAGTGATATAGCTTCAAATACAGACGATCAAACGAGTTAGCTTCAAAATCCATGCGATAAACTTGATTTAGCTTCAAATCAATGCGAAGTAGAAGGATTAGTTTCAAATCCATGCGAAACAAATGATTTAGTTTCAGATACTTGCGGTATAAATGATACAGATTCAAATGCAGACGAAACAAACGAGTTAGCTTCATATCTATGCGAAACACATGATTTAGCTTCAAATCAATGCGATGTAGAAGGTTTACCTTCAAATCCATGCTTCAAAAATGATTTAGCTTCAAACACTTGGGATATAAGTGATATGGCTTCAAATGCAGACGATCAAACGAGTTAGCTTCAAAATCCATGCGATAAACATGATTTAGCTTGAAATCAATGCGATGTAGATGGTTTACCTTCAAATCCATACTTAACAAATGATTTAGCTTCAAACACTTGGGATATACGTGATATAGCTTCAAATGCAGACGATCAAACGAGTTAGCTTCAAAATCCATGCGATAAACTTGATTTAGCTTCAAATCAATGCGAAGTAGAAGGATTAGCTTCAAATCCATGCAACACAAACGATTTAGCTTCAAATACTTGCGATATAAATGATATAGCTTCAAATGCAGGCAAAACAAACGTGTTAGCTTCTAATCCATGCGAAACTCATGATTTAGCTTCAAATCAATGCGATGTAGAAGGTTTACCTTCAAATCCATGCTTAACAAATGATTTAGCTTCAAATACTTGGGATATAAATGATATAGCTTCAAATGCAGGAGAAACAAACGAGTTAGCTTATAATCCATGCGAAACTCATGATTTAGCTTCAAATCAATGCGATGTAGAAGGTTTACCTTCAAATCCATGCTTAACAAATAATTTAGCTTCAAACACTTGGGATATAAGTGATATAGCTTGAAATGCAGACGATCAAACGAGTTAGCTTCAAGTCCACGCGAAACAAGTGATTTAGCTTCAGACACTTGCGATATAAGTGATATAGCTTCAAATGCAGACGATCAAACGAGTTAGCTTCAAAATCCATGCGATAAACTTGATTTAGCTTCAAATCAATGCGAAGTAGAAGGATTAGCTTAAAATCCATGCAACACAAATGATTTAGCTTCAAATATTTGCGATATAAATGATATAGCTTGAAATGCAGGCGAAACAAACGTGTTAGCTTCTTATCCATGCGAAACTCATGATTTAGCTTCAAATCAATGCGATGTAGAAGGTTTACCTTCAAATCCATGCTTAACAAATAATTTAGCTTTAAACACTTGGGATATAAGTGATATAGCTTCAAATGCAGACGATCAAACGAGTTAGCTTCTAATCCATGCGATAAACTTGATTTAGCTTCAAATCAATGCGAAGTAGAAGGATGAGCTTGAAATCCATGTAACACAAATGATTTAGCTTCAAATACTTGCGATATAAATGATATAGCTTCAAATGCCGGCGAAAGAAACGTGTTAGTTTCTAATCCATGCGAAACTCATGATTTAGCTTCAATACAATGCGATGTAGAAGGTTTACCTTCAAATCCATGCTTAACAAATAATTTAGCTTCAAACACTTGGGATATAAGTGATATTGCTTCAAATGCAGGAGAAACAAACGAGTTAGCTTATAATCCATGCGAAACTCATGATTTAGCTTCAAATCAATGCGATGTAGAAGGTTTACCTTCAAATCCATGCTTAACAAATAATTTAGCTTCAAACACTTGGGATATAAGTGATATAGCTTGAAATGCAGACGATCAAACGAGTTAGCTTCAAGTCCACGAGAAACAAATGATTTAGCTTCAGACACTTGCGATATAAGTGATATAGCTTCAAATGCAGAAGAAACAAACGAGTTATCTTCTAATCCGTGCGAAACTCATGATTTAGCTTCAAATCAATGCGATGTAGAAGGTTTACCTTGAAATCCATGCTTAACAAATAATTTAGCTTCAAACAGTTGGGATATAAGTGATATAGCTTGAAATGCAGACGATCAAACGAGTTAGCTTCAAGTCCACGCGAAACAAGTGATTTAGCTTCAGACACTTGCGATATAAGTGATATAGCTTCAAATGCAGAAGAAACAAACGAGTTATCTTCAAATCCATGCCATGCACTTGATTTAGCTGAAAATGAATGACATGTAGAAGGTTTAGCTTCAAATCTATGCGAAACAAATGATTTAGCATCAGATACTTGCGATATAAGTGATATAGCTTCAAATGCAGGCGAAGCAAACGAGTTATCTTCTAATCCATGCGAAACTCATGATTTAGCTGCAAATCAATGTGATGTAGAAGGTTTACCTTCAAATTCATGCTTAACAAATAATTTAGCTTCAAACACTTGGGATATAAGTGATATAGCTTCAAATGCAGACGATCAAACGAGTTAGCTTCAAAATCCATGTGATAAACTTGATTTAGCTTCAAATCAATGCGAAGTAGAAGGACGAGCTTCAAATCCATGTAACACAAATGATTTAGCTTCAAATACTTGCGATATAAATGATATAGCTTCAAATGCAGGCAAAACAAACGTGTTAGCTTCTAATCCATGCGAAACTCATGATTTAGCTTCAAATCAATGCGATGTAGAAGGTTTACCTTCAAATCCATGCTTAACAAATGATTTAGCTTCAAATACTTGGGATATAAATGATATAGCTTCAAATGCAGGAGAAACAAACGAGTTAGCTTATAATCCATGCGAAACTCATGATTTAGCTTCAAATCAATGCGATGTAGAAGGTTTACCTTCAAATCCATGCTTAACAAATAATTTAGCTTCAAACACTTGGGATATAAGTGATATAGCTTGAAATGCAGACGATCAAACGAGTTAGCTTCAAGTCCACGCGAAACAAGTGATTTAGCTTCAGACACTTGCGATATAAGTGATATAGCTTCAAATGCAGACGATCAAACGAGTTAGCTTCAAAATCCATGCGATAAACTTGATTTAGCTTCAAATCAATGCGAAGTAGAAGGATTAGCTTAAAATCCATGCAACACAAATGATTTAGCTTCAAATACTTGCGATATAAATGATATAGCTTGAAATGCAGGCGAAACAAACGTGTTAGCTTCTTATCCATGCGAAACTCATGATTTAGCTTCAAATCAATGCGATGTAGAAGGTTTACCTTCAAATCCATGCTTAACAAATAATTTAGCTTTAAACACTTGGGATATAAGTGATATAGCTTCAAATGCAGACGATCAAACGAGTTAGCTTCTAATCCATGCGATAAACTTGATTTAGCTTCAAATCAATGCGAAGTAGAAGGATGAGCTTGAAATCCATGTAACACAAATGATTTAGCTTCAAATACTTGCGATATAAATGATATAGCTTCAAATGCCGGCGAAAGAAACGTGTTAGTTTCTAATCCATGCGAAACTCATGATTTAGCTTCAATTCAATGCGATGTAGAAGGTTTACCTTCAAATCCATGCTTAACAAATAATTTAGCTTCAAACACTTGGGATATAAGTGATATTGCTTCAAATGCAGGAGAAACAAACGAGTTAGCTTATAATCCATGCGAAACTCATGATTTAGCTTCAAATCAATGCGATGTAGAAGGTTTACGTTCAAATCCATGCTTAACAAATAATTTAGCTTCAAACACTTGGGATATAAGTGATATAGCTTCAAATGCAGACGATCAAACGAGTTAGCTTCAAAATCCATGCGATAAACTTGATTTAGCTTCAAATCAATGCGAAGTAGAAGGATTAGCTTCAAATCCATGCAACACAAATGATTTAGCTTCAAATACTTGCGACATAAATGATATAGCTTCAAATGCAGGCCTAACAAACGTGTTATCTTCTAATCCATGCGAAACTCATCATTTAGCTTCAAATCAATGCGATGTAGAAGGTTTACCTTCAAATCCATGCACAACAAATGATTTAGCTTCAAACACTTGGGATATAAGTGATATAGCTTGAAATGCAGACGATCAAACGAGTTAGCTTCAAGTCCACGCGAAACAAGTGATTTAGCTTCAGACACTTGCGATATAAGTGATATAGCTTCAAATGCAGAAGAAACAAACGAGTTATCTTCAAATCCATGCCATGCACTTGATTTAGCTGAAAATGAATGACATGTAGAAGGTTTAGCTTCAAATCTATGCGAAACAAATGATTTAGCATCAGATACTTGCGATATAAGTGATATAGCTTCAAATGCAGGCGAAGCAAACGAGTTAGCTTCTAATCCATGCGAAACTCATGATTTAGCTGCAAATCAATGTGATGTAGAAGGTTTACCTTCAAATTCATGCTTAACAAATAATTTAGCTTCAAACACTTTTGGTATAAGTGATATAGCTTCAAATGCGGACGATCAAACGAGTTAGCTTCAAGTTCACGCGAAACAAGTGATTTAGCTTCAGACACTTGCGATATAAGTGATATAGCTTCAAATGCAGAAGAAACAAACGAGTTATCTTCAAATCCATGCCAAGCACTTGATTTAGCTGAAAATCAATGCGATGTAGAAGGTTTAGCTTCAAATCCATGCGAAACAAATGATTTAGCATCAGATACTTGCGATATAAGTGATATAGCTTCAAATGCAGGGGAAACAAACGAGTTAGCTTATAATCCATGCGAAACTCATGATTTAGCTTCAAATCAATGCGATGTAGATGGTTTGCCTTCAAATCCATGCTTAACAAATAATTTAGCTTCAAACACTTGGGATATAAGTGATATAGCTTCGAATGCAGACGATCAAACGAGTTAGCTTCAAAATCCATGCGATAAACTTGATTTAGCTTCAAATCAATGCGAAGTAGAAGGATTAGCTTCAAATCCATGCAACACAAATGATTTAGCTTCAAATACTTGCGATATAAATGATATAGCTTCAAATGCAGGCCTAACAAACGAGTTATCTTCTAATCCATGCGAACTCATCATTTAGCTTCAAATCAATGCGATGTAGAAGGTTTACCTTCAAATCCATGCACAACAAATGATTTAGCTTCAAACACTTGGGATATACGTGATATAGCTTCAAATGCAGACGATCAAACGAGTTAGCTTTAAAATACATGCGATAAACTTGATTTAGCTTCAAATCAATGCGAAGTAGAAGGATTAGTTTCAAATCCATGCGAAACAAATGATTTAGTTTCAGATACTTGCGGTATAAATGATACAGATTCAAATGCAGACGAAACAAACGAGTTAGCTTCATATCTATGCGAAACACATGATTTAGCTTCAAATCAATGCGATGTAGAAGGTTTACCTTCAAATCCATGCTTAAAAAATGATTTAGCTTCAAACACTTGGGATATAAGTGATATGGCTTCAAATGCAGACGATCAAACGAGTTAGCTTCAAAATCCATGCGATAAACTTGATTTAGCTTGAAATCAATGCGATGTAGATGGGTTACCTTCAAATCCATGCTTAACAAATGATTTAGCTTCAAACACTTGGGATATACGTGATATAGCTTCAAATGCAGACGATCAAACGAGTTAGCTTCTAATCCATGCGATAAACTTGATTTAGCTTCAAATCCATGCGAAGTAGAAGGATGAGCTTCAAATCCATGTAACACAAATGATTTAGCTTCAAATACTTGCGACATAAATGATATAGCTTCAAATGCAGGCCTAACAAACGAGTTATCTTCTAATCCATGCGAAACTCATCATTTAGCTTCAAATCAATGCGATGTAGAAGGTTTACCTTCAAATCCATGCACAACAAATGATTTAGCTTCAAACACTTGGGATATACGTGATATAGCTTCAAATGCAGACGATCAAACGAGTTAGCTTTAAAATCCATGCGATAAACTTGATTTAGCTTCAAATCAATGCGAAGTAGAAGGATTAGTTTCAAATCCATGCGAAAGAAATGATTTAGTTTCAGATACTTGCGGTATAAATGATACAGATTCAAATGCAGACGAAACAAACGAGTTAGCTTCATATCTATGCGAAACACATGATTTAGCTTCAGATCAATGCGATGTAGAAGGTTTACCTTCAAATCCATGCTTAACAAATAATTTAGCTTCAGAAACTTGGGATATAAGTGATATAGCTTCAAATGCAGACGATCAAACGAGTTAGCTTCAAGTCCACGCGAAACAAGTGATTTAGCTTCAGACACTTGCGATATAAGTGATGTAGCTTCAAATGCAGAAAAAACAAACGAGTTATCTTCAAATCCATGCCATGCACTTGATTTAGCTGAAAATGAATGACATGTAGAAGGTTTAGCTTCAAATCCATGCAACACAAATGATTTAGCATCAGATACTTGCGATATAAGTGATATAGCTTCAAATGCAGGCGAAGCAAACGAATTAGCTTCTAATCCATGCGAAACTCATGATTTAGCCGCAAATCAATGCGAAGTAGAAGGATTAGCTTCAAATCCATGCAACACAAATGATTTAGCTTCAAATACTTGCGACATAAATGATATAGCTTCAAATGCAGGCCTAACAAACGTGTTATCTTCTAATCCATGCGAAACTCATCATTTAGCTTCAAATCAATGCGATGTAGAAGGTTTACCTTCAAATCCATGCACAACAAATGATTTAGCTTCAAACACTTGGGATATAAGTGATATAGCTTGAAATGCAGACGATCAAACGAGTTAGCTTCAAGTCCACGCGAAACAAGTGATTTAGCTTCAGACACTTGCGATATAAGTGATATAGCTTCAAATGCAGAAGAAACAAACGAGTTATCTTCAAATCCATGCCATGCACTTGATTTAGCTGAAAATGAATGACATGTAGAAGGTTTAGCTTCAAATCTATGCGAAACAAATGATTTAGCATCAGATACTTACGATATAAGTGATATAGCTTCAAATGCAGGCGAAGCAAACGAGTTAGCTTCTAATCCATGCGAAACTCATGATTTAGCTGCAAATCAATGTGATGTAGAAGGTTTACCTTCAAATTCATGCTTAACAAATAATTTAGCTTCAAACACTTTTGGTATAAGTGATATAGCTTCAAATGCGGACGATCAAACGAGTTAGCTTCAAGTTCACGCGAAACAAGTGATTTAGCTTCAGACACTTGCGATATAAGTGATATAGCTTCAAATGCAGAAGAAACAAACGAGTTATCTTCAAATCCATGCCATGCACTTGATTTAGCTGAAAATGAATGACATGTAGAAGGTTTAGCTTCAAATCTATGCGAAACAAATGATTTAGCATCAGATACTTGCGATATAAGTGATATAGCTTCAAATGAAGGCGAAGCAAACGAGTTAACTTCTAATCCATGCGAAACTCATGATTTAGCTGCAAATCAATGTGATGTAGAAGGTTTACCTTCAAATTCATGCTTAACAAATAATTTAGCTTCAAACACTTGGGATATAAGTGATATAACTTCAAATGCGGACGATCAAACGAGTTAGCTTCAAGTTCACGCGAAACAAGTGATTTAGCTTCAGACACTTGCGATATAAGTGATATAGCTTCAAATGCAGAAGAAACAAACGAGTTATCTTCAAATCCATGCCAAGCACTTGATTTAGCTGAAAATCAATGCGATGTAGAAGGTTTAGCTTCAAATCCATGCGAAACAAATGATTTAGCATCAGATACTTGCGATATAAGTGATATAGCTTCAAATGCAGGAGAAACAAACGAGTTAGCTTATAATCCATGCGAAACTCATGATTTAGCTTCAAATCAATGCGATGTAGAAGGTTTACGTACAAATCCATGCTTAACAAATAATTTAGCTTCAAACACTTGGGATATAAGTGATATAGCTTCAAATGCAGACGATCAAACGAGTTAGCTTCAAAATCCATGCGATAAACTTGATTTAGCTTCAAATCAATGCGAAGTAGAAGGATTAGCTTCAAATCCATGCAACACAAATGATTTAGCTTCAAATACTTGCGATATAAATGATATAGCTTCAAATGCAGGCCTAACAAACGAGTTATCTTCTAATCCATGCGAAACTCATCATTTAGCTTCAAATCAATGCGATGTAGAAGGTTTACTTTCAAATCCATGCACAACAAATGATTTAGCTTCAAACACTTGGGATATACGTGATATAGCTTCAAATGCAGACGATCAAACGAGTTAGCTTTAAAATACATGCGATAAACTTGATTTAGCTTCAAATCAATGCGAAGTAGAAGGATTAGTTTCAAATCCATGCGAAACAAATGATTTAGTTTCAGATACTTGCGGTATAAATGATACAGATTCAAATGCAGACGAAACAAACGAGTTAGCTCCATATCTATGCGAAACACATGATTTAGCTTCAAATCAATGCAATGTAGAAGGTTTACCTTCAAATCCATGCTTAAAAAATGATTTAGCTTCAAACACTTGGGATATAAGTGATATGGCTTCAAATGCAGACGATCAAACGAGTTAGCTTCAAAATCCATGCGATAAACTTGATTTAGCTTGAAATCAATGCGATGTAGATGGTTTACCTTCAAATCCATGCTTAACAAATGATTTAGCTTCAAACACTTGGGATATACGTGATATAGCTTCAAATGCAGACGATCAAACGAGTTAGCTTCAAAATCCATGTGATAAACTTGATTTAGCTTCAAATCAATGCGAAGTAGAAGGACGAGCTTCAAATCCATGTAACACAAATGATTTAGCTTCAAATACTTGCGATATAAATGATATAGCTTCAAATGCAGGCAAAACAAACGTGTTAGCTTCTAATCCATGCGAAACTCATGATTTAGCTTCAAATCAATGCGATGTAGAAGGTTTACCTTCAAATCCATGCTTAACAAATGATTTAGCTTCAAATACTTGGGATATAAATGATATAGCTTCAAATGCAGGAGAAACAAACGAGTTAGCTTATAATCCATGCGAAACTCATGATTTAGCTTCAAATCAATGCGATGTAGAAGGTTTACCTTCAAATCCATGCTTAACAAATAATTTAGCTTCAAACACTTGGGATATAAGTGATATAGCTTGAAATGCAGACGATCAAACGAGTTAGCTTCAAGTCCACGCGAAACAAGTGATTTAGCTTCAGACACTTGCGATATAAGTGATATAGCTTCAAATGCAGACGATCAAACGAGTTAGCTTCAAAATCCATGCGATAAACTTGATTTAGCTTCAAATCAATGCGAAGTAGAAGGATTAGCTTAAAATCCATGCAACACAAATGATTTAGCTTCAAATACTTGCGATATAAATGATATAGCTTGAAATGCAGGCGAAACAAACGTGTTAGCTTCTTATCCATGCGAAACTCATGATTTAGCTTCAAATCAATGCGATGTAGAAGGTTTACCTTCAAATCCATGCTTAACAAATAATTTAGCTTTAAACACTTGGGATATAAGTGATATAGCTTCAAATGCAGACGATCAAACGAGTTAGCTTCTAATCCATGCGATAAACTTGATTTAGCTTCAAATCAATGCGAAGTAGAAGGATGAGCTTGAAATCCATGTAACACAAATGATTTAGCTTCAAATACTTGCGATATAAATGATATAGCTTCAAATGCCGGCGAAAGAAACGTGTTAGTTTCTAATCCATGCGAGACTCATGATTTAGCTTCAATTCAATGCGATGTAGAAGGTTTACCTTCAAATCCATGCTTAACAAATAATTTAGCTTCAAACACTTGGGATATAAGTGATATTGCTTCAAATGCAGGAGAAACAAACGAGTTAGCTTATAATCCATGCGAAACTCATGATTTAGCTTCAAATCAATGCGATGTAGAAGGTTTACCTTCAAATCCATGCTTAACAAATAATTTAGCTTCAAACACTTGGGATATAAGTGATATAGCTTGAAATGCAGACGATCAAACGAGTTAGCTTCAAGTCCACGAGAAACAAATGATTTAGCTTCAGACACTTGCGATATAAGTGATATAGCTTCAAATGCAGAAGAAACAAACGAGTTATCTTCTAATCCGTGCGAAACTCATGATTTAGCTTCAAATCAATGCGATGTAGAAGGTTTACCTTGAAATCCATGCTTAACAAATAATTTAGCTTCAAACAGTTGGGATATAAGTGATATAGCTTGAAATGCAGACGATCAAACGAGTTAGCTTCAAGTCCACGCGAAACAAGTGATTTAGCTTCAGACACTTGCGATATAAGTGATATAGCTTCAAATGCAGAAGAAACAAACGAGTTATCTTCAAATCCATGCCATGCACTTGATTTAGCTGAAAATGAATGACATGTAGAAGGTTTAGCTTCAAATCTATGCGAAACAAATGATTTAGCATCAGATACTTGCGATATAAGTGATATAGCTTCAAATGCAGGCGAAGCAAACGAGTTAGCTTCTAATCCATGCGAAACTCATGATTTAGCTGCAAATCAATGTGATGTAGAAGGTTTACCTTCAAATTCATGCTTAACAAATAATTTAGCTTCAAACACTTGGGATATAAGTGATATAGCTTCAAATGCAGACGATCAAACGAGTTAGCTTCAAAATCCATGCGATAAACTTGATTTAGCTTCAAATCAATGCGAAGTAGAAGGATTAGCTTCAAATCCATGCAACACAAATGATTTAGCTTCAAATACTTGCGACATAAATGATATAGCTTCAAATGCAGGCCTAACAAACGTGTTATCTTCTAATCCATGCGAAACTCATCATTTAGCTTCAAATCAATGCGATGTAGAAGGTTTACCTTCAAATCCATGCACAACAAATGATTTAGCTTCAAACACTTGGGATATAAGTGATATAGCTTGAAATGCAGACGATCAAACGAGTTAGCTTCAAGTCCACGCGAAACAAGTGATTTAGCTTCAGACACTTGCGATATAAGTGATATAGCTTCAAATGCAGAAGAAACAAACGAGTTATCTTCAAATCCATGCCATGCACTTGATTTAGCTGAAAATGAATGACATGTAGAAGGTTTAGCTTCAAATCTATGCGAAACAAATGATTTAGCATCAGATACTTGCGATATAAGTGATATAGCTTCAAATGCAGGCGAAGCAAACGAGTTAGCTTCTAATCCATGCGAAACTCATGATTTAGCTGCAAATCAATGTGATGTAGAAGGTTTACCTTCAAATTCATGCTTAACAAATAATTTAGCTTCAAACACTTTTGGTATAAGTGATATAGCTTCAAATGCGGACGATCAAACGAGTTAGCTTCAAGTTCACGCGAAACAAGTGATTTAGCTTCAGACACTTGCGATATAAGTGATATAGCTTCAAATGCAGAAGAAACAAACGAGTTATCTTCAAATCCATGCCAAGCACTTGATTTAGCTGAAAATCAATGCGATGTAGAAGGTTTAGCTTCAAATCCATGCGAAACAAATGATTTAGCATCAGATACTTGCGATATAAGTGATATAGCTTCAAATGCAGGGGAAACAAACGAGTTAGCTTATAATCCATGCGAAACTCATGATTTAGCTTCAAATCAATGCGATGTAGATGGTTTGCCTTCAAATCCATGCTTAACAAATAATTTAGCTTCAAACACTTGGGATATAAGTGATATAGCTTCGAATGCAGACGATCAAACGAGTTAGCTTCAAAATCCATGCGATAAACTTGATTTAGCTTCAAATCAATGCGAAGTAGAAGGATTAGCTTCAAATCCATGCAACACAAATGATTTAGCTTCAAATACTTGCGATATAAATGATATAGCTTCAAATGCAGGCCTAACAAACGAGTTATCTTCTAATCCATGCGAACTCATCATTTAGCTTCAAATCAATGCGATGTAGAAGGTTTACCTTCAAATCCATGCACAACAAATGATTTAGCTTCAAACACTTGGGATATACGTGATATAGCTTCAAATGCAGACGATCAAACGAGTTAGCTTTAAAATACATGCGATAAACTTGATTTAGCTTCAAATCAATGCGAAGTAGAAGGATTAGTTTCAAATCCATGCGAAACAAATGATTTAGTTTCAGATACTTGCGGTATAAATGATACAGATTCAAATGCAGACGAAACAAACGAGTTAGCTTCATATCTATGCGAAACACATGATTTAGCTTCAAATCAATGCGATGTAGAAGGTTTACCTTCAAATCCATGCTTAAAAAATGATTTAGCTTCAAACACTTGGGATATAAGTGATATGGCTTCAAATGCAGACGATCAAACGAGTTAGCTTCAAAATCCATGCGATAAACTTGATTTAGCTTGAAATCAATGCGATGTAGATGGGTTACCTTCAAATCCATGCTTAACAAATGATTTAGCTTCAAACACTTGGGATATACGTGATATAGCTTCAAATGCAGACGATCAAACGAGTTAGCTTCTAATCCATGCGATAAACTTGATTTAGCTTCAAATCCATGCGAAGTAGAAGGATGAGCTTCAAATCCATGTAACACAAATGATTTAGCTTCAAATACTTGCGACATAAATGATATAGCTTCAAATGCAGGCCTAACAAACGAGTTATCTTCTAATCCATGCGAAACTCATCATTTAGCTTCAAATCAATGCGATGTAGAAGGTTTACCTTCAAATCCATGCACAACAAATGATTTAGCTTCAAACACTTGGGATATACGTGATATAGCTTCAAATGCAGACGATCAAACGAGTTAGCTTTAAAATCCATGCGATAAACTTGATTTAGCTTCAAATCAATGCGAAGTAGAAGGATTAGTTTCAAATCCATGCGAAAGAAATGATTTAGTTTCAGATACTTGCGGTATAAATGATACAGATTCAAATGCAGACGAAACAAACGAGTTAGCTTCATATCTATGCGAAACACATGATTTAGCTTCAGATCAATGCGATGTAGAAGGTTTACCTTCAAATCCATGCTTAACAAATAATTTAGCTTCAGAAACTTGGGATATAAGTGATATAGCTTCAAATGCAGACGATCAAACGAGTTAGCTTCAAGTCCACGCGAAACAAGTGATTTAGCTTCAGACACTTGCGATATAAGTGATGTAGCTTCAAATGCAGAAAAAACAAACGAGTTATCTTCAAATCCATGCCATGCACTTGATTTAGCTGAAAATGAATGACATGTAGAAGGTTTAGCTTCAAATCCATGCAACACAAATGATTTAGCATCAGATACTTGCGATATAAGTGATATAGCTTCAAATGCAGGCGAAGCAAACGAATTAGCTTCTAATCCATGCGAAACTCATGATTTAGCCGCAAATCAATGTGATGTAGAAGGTTTACCTTCAAATTCATGCTTAACAAATAATTTAGCTTCAAACACTTGGGATATAAGTGATATAGCTTCAAATGTGGACGATCAAACGAGTTAGCTTCAAGTTCACGCGAAACAAGTGATTTAGCTTCAGACACTTGCGATATAAGTGATATAGCTTCAAACGCAGAAGAAACAAACGAGTTATCTTCAAATCCATGCCAAGCACTTGATTTAGCTGAAAATCAATGCGATGTAGAAGGTTTAGCTTCAAATCCATGCGAAACAAATGATTTAGCATCAGACACTTGCGATATAAGAGATATAGCTTCAAATGCAGGAGAACCAAACGAGTTAGCTTATAATCCATGCGAAACTCATGATTTAGCTGCAAATCATTGCGATGTAGAAGGTTTACCTTCAAATCCATGCTTAACAAATAATTTAGCTTCAAACACTTGGAATATAAGTGATATAGCTTCAAATGCAGACGATCAAACGAGTTAGCTTCAAAATCCATGCGATAAACTTGATTTAGCTTCAAATCAATGCGAAGTAGAAGGATTAGCTTCGAATCCATGCAACACAAATGATTTAGCTTCAAATACTTGCGACATAAATGATATAGCTTCAAATGCAGGCCTAACAAACGAGTTATCTTCTAATCCATGCGAAACTCATCATTTAGCTTCAAGTCAATGCGATGTAGAAGGTTTACCTTCAAATCCATGCACAATAAATGATTTAGCTTCAAACACTTGGGATATACGTGATATAGCTTCAAATGCAGACGATCAAACGAGTTAGCTTTAAAATCCATGCGATAAACTTGATTTAGCTTCAAATCAATGCGAAGTAGGAGGATTAGTTTCAAATCCATGCGAAACAAATGATTTAGTTTCAGATACTTGCGGTATAAATGATACAGATTCAAATGCAGACGAAACAAACGAGATAGCTTCATATCTATGCGAAACACATGATTTAGCTTCAAATCAATGCGATGTAGAAGGTTTACCTCCAAATCCATGCTTAAAAAATGATTTAGCTTCAAACACTTGGGATATAAGTGATATGGCTTCAAATGCAGACGATCAAACGAGTTAGCTTCAAAATCCATGCTATAAACTTGATTTAGCTTGAAATCAATGCGATGTAGATGGTTCACCTTCAAATCCATGCTTAACAAATGATTTAGCTTCAAACACTTGGGATATACGTGATATAGCTTCAAATGCAGACGACCCATCGAGTTTGCTTCAAAATCCATGCGATAAACTTGATTTAGCTTCAAATCAATGCGAAGTAGAAGGATTAGCTTAGAATCCATGCAACACAAATGATTTAGCTTCAAATACTTGCGATATAAATGATATAGCTTCAAATGCAGGCGAAAGAAACGTGTTAGCTTCTAATCCATGCGAAACTCATGATTTAGTTTCAAATCAATGCGATGTAGAAGGTTTACCTTCAAATCCATGCTTAACAAATAATTTAGCTTCAGAAACTTGGGATATAAGTGATATAGCTTCAAATGCAGACGATCAAACGAGTTAGCTTCAAAATCCATGCGATAAACTTGATTTAGCTTCAAATCAATGCGAAGTAGAAGGATGAGCTTCAAATCCATGTAACAAATGATTTAGCTTCAAATACTTGCGATATAAATGATATAGCTTCAAATGCAGGCGAAAGAAACGTGTTAGCTTCTAATCCATGCGAAACTCATGATTTAGCTTCAAATCAATGCGATGTAGAAGGTTTACCTTCAAATCCATGCTTAACAAATAATTTAGCTTCAGAAACTTGGGATATAAGTGATATAGCTTCAAATGCAGACGATCAAACGAGTTAGCTTCAAAATCCATGCGATAAACTTGATTTAGATTCAAATCAATGCGAAGTAGAAGGATGAGCTTCAAATCCATGTAACACAAATGATTTAGCTTCAAATACTTGCGATATAAATGATATAGCTTCAAATGTAGGCGAAACAAACGAGTTAGCTTCTAATCCATGCGAAACTCATGATTTAGCTTCAAATCAATGCGATGTAGAAGGTTTACATTCAAATCCATGCTTAACAAATAATTTTGCTTCAAACACTTGGGATATAAGTGATATAGCTTCAAATGCAGACGATCAAACGAGTTAGCCTCAAAATCCATGCGATAATCTTGAGTTAGCTTCAAATCAATGCGAAGTAGAAGGATGAGCTTCAAATCCATGCAACACAAATGATTTAGCTTCAAATACTTGCGATATAAATGATATAGCTTCAAATGTAGGCGAAACAAACGAGTTAGCTTCTAATCCATGCGAAACTCATGATTTAGCTTCAAATCAATGCGATGTGGAAGGTTTACCTTCAAATCCATGCTTAAAAAATGATTTAGCTTCAAACACTTGGGATATAAGTGATATGGCTTCAAATGCAGACGATCGAACGAGTTAGCTTCAAAATCCATGCGATAAACTTGATTTAGCTTCAAATCAATGCGAAGTAGAAGGATTGGCTACAAATCCATGCAACACAAACGATTTAGCTTCAAATACTTGCGATATAAATGATATAGCTTCAAATGCAGGCCTAACAAACGAGTTATCTTCTAATCCATGCGAAACTCATCATTTAGCTTCAAATCAATGCGATGTAGAAGGTTTACCTTCAAATCCATGCACAACAAATGATTTAGCTTCAAACACTTGGGATATACGTGATATAGCTTCAAATGCAGACGATCAAACGAGTTAGCTTCAAAATCCATGCGATAAACTTGATTTAGCTTCAAATCAATGCGAAGTAGAAGGATGAGCTTCAAATCCATGTAACACAAATGATTTAGCTTCAAATACTTGCGATGTTAATGATATAGCTTCAAATGTAGGCGAAACAAACGAGTTAGCTTCTAATCCATGCGAAACACATGATTTAGCTTAAAATCAATGCGATGTAGAGTTTTACCTTCAAATCCATGCTTAACAAATAATTTAGCTTCAAACACTTGGGATATAAGTGATATAGCTTCAAATGCAGACGATCAAACGAGTTAGCCTCAAAATCCATGCGATAAACTTGATTTAGCTTCAAATCAATGCGAAGTAGAAGGATGAGCTTCAAATCCATGTAACACAAATGATTTAGCTTCAAATACTTGCGATGTTAATGATATAGCTTCAAATGTAGGCGAAACAAACGAGTTAGCTTCTAATCCATGCGAAACTCATGATTCAGCTTCAAATCAATGCGATGTAGAAGTTTTACCTTCAAATCCATGCTTAACAAATGATTTAGCTTCAAACACTTGGGATATACGTGACATAGCTTCAAATGCAGACGATCAAACGAGTTAGCTTCAAGTCCACGCGAAACAAGCGATTTAGCTTCAGACACTTGCGATATAAGTGATATAGCTTCAAGTGCAGAAGAAACAAACGAGTTATCTTCAAATCCATGCCAAGCACTTGATTTAGCTGAAAATCAATGCGATGTAGAAGGTTTAGCTTCAAATCCATGCGAAACAAATGATTTAGCATCAGATACTTGCGATATAAGTGATATAGCTTCAAATGCAGGAGAAACAAACGAGTTAGCTTATAATCCATGCGAAACTCATGATTTAGCTTCAAATCAATGCGATGTAGAAGGTTTACCTTCAAATCCATGCTTAACAAATAATTTAGCTTCAAACACTTGGGATATAAGTGATATAGCTTCAAATGCAGACGATCAAACGAGTTAGCTTCAAAATCCATGCGATAAACTTGATTTAGCATCAAATCAATGCGAAGTAGAAGGATTAGCTTCAAATCCATGCGAAACAAACGATTTAGTTTCAGATACTTGCGGTATAAATGATACAGATTCAAATGCAGACGAAACAAACGAGTTAGCTTCATATCTATGCGAAACACATGATTTAGCTTCAAATCAATGCGATTTAGAAGGTTTACCTTCAAATCCATGCTTAAAAAATGATTTAGCTTCAAACACTTTGGATATAAGTGATATGGCTTCAAATGCAGACGATCAAACGAGTTAGCTTCAAAACCCATGCGATAAACTTGATTTAGCTTGAAATCAATGCGATGTAGATGGTTTAACTTCAAATCCATGCTTAACAAATGATTTAGCTTCAAACACTTGGGATATACGTGATATAGCTTCAAATGCAGACGATCAAACGAGTTAGCTTCAAAATCCATGCGATAAACTTGATTTAGCTTCAAATCAATGCGAAGTAGAAGGATTAGCTTAAAATCCATGCAACACAAATGATTTAGCTTCAAATACTTGCGATATAAATGATATAGCTTCAAATGCAGGCGAAACAAACGTGTTAGCTTCTAATCCATGCGAAACTCATGATTTAGCTTCAAATCAATGCGATGTAGAAGGTTTACCTTCAAATCCATGCTTAACAAATAATTTAGCTTCAAATACTTGCGATATAAGTGATATAGCTTCAAATGCAGACGATCAAACGAGTTAGCTTTAAAATACATGCGATAAACTTGATTTAGCTTCAAATCAATGCGAAGTAGAAGGATTAGTTTCAAATCCATGCGAAACAAATGATTTAGTTTCAGATACTTGCGGTATAAATGATACAGATTCAAATGCAGACGAAACAAACGAGTTAGCTTCATATCTATGCGAAACACATGATTTAGCTTCAAATCAATGCGATGTAGAAGGTTTACCTTCAAATCCATGCTTAAAAAATGATTTAGCTTCAAACACTTGGGATATAAGTGATATGGCTTCAAATGCAGACGATCAAACGAGTTAGCTTCAAAATCCATGCGATAAACTTGATTTAGCTTGAAATCAATGCGATGTAGATGGTTTACCTTCAAATCCATGCTTAACAAATGATTTAGCTTCAAACACTTGGGATATACGTGATATAGCTTCAAATGCAGACGATCAAACGAGTTAGCTTCTAATCCATGCGATAAACTTGATTTAGCTTCAAATCCATGCGAAGTAGAAGGATGAGCTTCAAATCCATGTAACACAAATGATTTAGCTTCAAATACTTGCGACATAAATGATATAGCTTCAAATGCAGGCCTAACAAACGAGTTATCTTCTAATCCATGCGAAACTCATCATTTAGCTTCAAATCAATGCGATGTAGAAGGTTTACCTTCAAATCCATGCACAACAAATGATTTAGCTTCAAACACTTGGGATATACGTGATATAGCTTCAAATGCAGACGATCAAACGAGTTAGCTTTAAAATCCATGCGATAAACTTGATTTAGCTTCAAATCAATGCGAAGTAGAAGGATTAGTTTCAAATCCATGCGAAAGAAATGATTTAGTTTCAGATACTTGCGGTATAAATGATACAGATTCAAATGCAGACGAAACAAACGAGTTAGCTTCATATCTATGCGAAACACATGATTTAGCTTCAGATCAATGCGATGTAGAAGGTTTACCTTCAAATCCATGCTTAACAAATAATTTAGCTTCAGAAACTTGGGATATAAGTGATATAGCTTCAAATGCAGACGATCAAACGAGTTAGCTTCAAGTCCACGCGAAACAAGTGATTTAGCTTCAGACACTTGCGATATAAGTGATGTAGCTTCAAATGCAGAAAAAACAAACGAGTTATCTTCAAATCCATGCCATGCACTTGATTTAGCTGAAAATGAATGACATGTAGAAGGTTTAGCTTCAAATCCATGCAACACAAATGATTTAGCTTCAAATACTTGCGATATAAATGATATAGCTTCAAATGCAGGCCTAACAAACGAGTTAGCTTCTAATCCATGCGAAACTCATGATTTAGCTGCAAATCAATGTGATGTAGAAGGTTTACCTTCAAATTCATGCTTAACAAATAATTTAGCTTCAAACACTTGGGATATAAATGATATAGATTCAAATGCGGACGATCAAACGAGTTAGCTTCAAGTTCACGCGAAACAAGTGATTTAGCATCAGATACTTGCAATATAAGTGATATAGCTTCAAATGCAGGAGAAACAAACGAGTTAGCTTCTAATCCATGCGAAACTCATGATTTAGCTTCAAATCAATGCGATGTAGAAGGTTTACCTTCAAATCCATGCTTAACAAATAATTTAGCTTCAAACACTTGGGATATAAGTGATATAGCTTGAAATGCAGACGATCAAACGAGTTAGCTTCAAGTCCACGAGAAACAAATGATTTAGCTTCAGACACTTGCGATATAAGTGATATAGCTTCAAATGCAGAAGAAACAAACGAGTTATCTTCTAATCCGTGCGAAACTCATGATTTAGCTTCAAATCAATGCGATGTAGAAGGTTTACCTTGAAATCCATGCTTAACAAATAATTTAGCTTCAAACAGTTGGGATATAAGTGATATAGCTTGAAATGCAGACGATCAAACGAGTTAGCTTCAAGTCCACGCGAAACAAGTGATTTAGCTTCAGACACTTGCGATATAAGTGATATAGCTTCAAATGCAGAAGAAACAAACGAGTTATCTTCAAATCCATGCCATGCACTTGATTTAGCTGAAAATGAATGACATGTAGAAGGTTTAGCTTCAAATCTATGCGAAACAAATGATTTAGCATCTGATACTTGCGATATAAGTGATATAGCTTCAAATGCAGGCGAAGCAAACGAATTAGCTTCTAATCCATGCGAAACTCATGATTTAGCCGCAAATCAATGTGATGTAGAAGGTTTACCTTCAAATTCATGCTTAACAAATAATTTAGCTTCAAACACTTGGGATATAAGTGATATAGCTTCAAATGTGGACGATCAAACGAGTTAGCTTCAAGTTCACGCGAAACAAGTGATTTAGCTTCAGACACTTGCGATATAAGTGATATAGCTTCAAACGCAGAAGAAACAAACGAGTTATCTTCAAATCCATGCCAAGCACTTGATTTAGCTGAAAATCAATGCGATGTAGAAGGTTTAGCTTCAAATCCATGCGAAACAAATGATTTAGCATCAGACACTTGCGATATAAGAGATATAGCTTCAAATGCAGGAGAAACAAACGAGTTAGCTTATAATCCATGCGAAACTCATGATTTAGCTGCAAATCATTGCGATGTAGAAGGTTTACCTTCAAATCCATGCTTAACAAATAATTTAGCTTCAAACACTTGGAATATAAGTGATATAGCTTCAAATGCAGACGATCAAACGAGTTAGCTTCAAAATCCATGCGATAAACTTGATTTAGCTTCAAATCAATGCGAAGTAGAAGGATTAGCTTCGAATCCATGCAACACAAATGATTTAGCTTCAAATACTTGCGACATAAATGATATAGCTTCAAATGCAGGCCTAACAAACGAGTTATCTTCTAATCCATGCGAAACTCATCATTTAGCTTCAAATCAATGCGATGTAGAAGGTTTACCTTCAAATCCATGCACAATAAATGATTTAGCTTCAAACACTTGGGATATACGTGATATAGCTTCAAATGCAGACGATCAAACGAGTTTAGCTTTAAAATCCATGCGATAAACTTGATTTAGCTTCAAATCAATGCGAAGTAGGAGGATTAGTTTCAAATCCATGCGAAACAAATGATTTAGTTTCAGATACTTGCGGTATAAATGATACAGATTCAAATGCAGACGAAACAAACGAGTTAGCTTCATATCTATGCGAAACACATGATTTAGCTTCAAATCAATGCGATGTAGAAGGTTTACCTCCAAATCCATGCTTAAAAAATGATTTAGCTTCAAACACTTGGGATATAAGTGATATGGCTTCAAATGCAGACGATCAAACGAGTTAGCTTCAAAATCCATGCTATAAATTTGATTTAGCTTGAAATCAATGCGATGTAGATGGTTTACCTTCAAATCCATGCTTAACAAATGATTTAGCTTCAAACACTTGGGATATACGTGATATAGCTTCAAATGCAGACGACCCATCGAGTTTGCTTCAAAATCCATGCGATAAACTTGATTTAGCTTCAAATCAATGCGAAGTAGAAGGATTAGCTTAGAATCCATGCAACACAAATGATTTAGCTTCAAATACTTGCGATATAAATGATATAGCTTCAAATGCAGGCGAAAGAAACGTGTTAGCTTCTAATCCATGCGAAACTCATGATTTAGTTTCAAATCAATGCGATGTAGAAGGTTTACCTTCAAATCCATGCTTAACAAATAATTTAGCTTCAGAAACTTGGGATATAAGTGATATAGCTTCAAATGCAGACGATCAAACGAGTTAGCTTCAAAATCCATGCGATAAACTTGATTTAGCTTCAAATCAATGCGAAGTAGAAGGATGAGCTTCAAATCCATGTAACAAATGATTTAGCTTCAAATACTTGCGATATAAATGATATAGCTTCAAATGCAGGCGAAAGAAACGTGTTAGCTTCTAATCCATGCGAAACTCATGATTTAGCTTCAAATCAATGCGATGTAGAAGGTTTACCTTCAAATCCATGCTTAACAAATAATTTAGCTTCAGAAACTTGGGATATAAGTGATATAGCTTCAAATGCAGACGATCAAACGAGTTAGCTTCAAAATCCATGCGATAAACTTGATTTAGATTCAAATCAATGCGAAGTAGAAGTATGAGCTTCAAATCCATGTAACACAAATGATTTAGCTTCAAATACTTGCGATATAAATGATATAGCTTCAAATGTAGGCGAAACAAACGAGTTAGCTTCTAATCCATGCGGAACTCATGATTTAGCTTCAAATCAATGCGATGTAGAAGGTTTACCTTCAAATCCATGCTTAACAAATAATTTTGCTTCAAACACTTGGGATATAAGTGATATAGCTTCAAATGCAGACGATCAAACGAGTTAGCCTCAAAATCCATACGATAATCTTGAGTTAGCTTCAAATCAATGCGAAGTAGAAGGATGAGCTTCAAATCCATGCAACACAAATGATTTAGCTTCAAATACTTGCGATATAAATGATATAGCTTCAAATGTAGGCGAAACAAACGAGTTAGCTTCTAATCCATGCGAAACTCATGATTTAGCTTCAAATCAATGCGATGTGGAAGGTTTACCTTCAAATCCATGCTTAAAAAATGATTTAGCTTCAAACACTTGGGATATAAGTGATATGGCTTCAAATGCAGACGATCGAACGAGTTAGCTTCAAAATCCATGCGATAAACTTGATTTAGCTTCAAATCAATGCGAAGTAGAAGGATTGGCTACAAATCCATGCAACACAAACGATTTAGCTTCAAATACTTGCGATATAAATGATATAGCTTCAAATGCAGGCCTAACAAACGAGTTATCTTCTAATCCATGCGAAACTCATCATTTAGCTTCAAATCAATGCGATGTAGAAGGTTTACCTTCAAATCCATGCACAACAAATGATTTAGCTTCAAACACTTGGGATATACGTGATATAGCTTCAAATGCAGACGATCAAACGAGTTAGCTTCAAAATCCATGCGATAAACTTGATTTAGCTTCAAATCAATGCGAAGTAGAAGGATGAGCTTCAAATCCATGTAACACAAATGATTTAGCTTCAAATACTTGCGATGTTAATGATATAGCTTCAAATGTAGGCGAAACAAACGAGTTAGCTTCTAATCCATGCGAAACACATGATTTAGCTTAAAATCAATGCGATGTAGAGTTTTACCTTCAAATCCATGCTTAACAAATAATTTAGCTTCAAACACTTGGGATATAAGTGATATAGCTTCAAATGCAGACGATCAAACGAGTTAGCCTCAAAATCCATGCGATAAACTTGATTTAGCTTCAAATCAATGCGAAGTAGAAGGATGAGCTTCAAATCCATGTAACACAAATGATTTAGCTTCAAATACTTGCGATGTTAATGATATAGCTTCAAATGTAGGCGAAACAAACGAGTTAGCTTCTAATCCATGCGAAACTCATGATTCAGCTTCAAATCAATGCGATGTAGAAGTTTTACCTTCAAATCCATGCTTAACAAATGATTTATCTTCAAACACTTGGGATATACGTGACATAGCTTCAAATGCAGACGATCAAACGAGTTAGCTTCAAGTCCACGCGAAACAAGCGATTTAGCTTCAGACACTTGCGATATAAGTGATATAGCTTCAAGTGCAGAAGAAACAAACGAGTTATCTTCAAATCCATGCCAAGCACTTGATTTAGCTGAAAATCAATGCGATGTAGAAGGTTTAGCTTCAAATCCATGCGAAACAAATGATTTAGCATCAGATACTTGCGATATAAGTGATATAGCTTCAAATGCAGGAGAAACAAACGAGTTAGCTTATAATCCATGCGAAACTCATGATTTAGCTTCAAATCAATGCGATGATGAAGGTTTACCTTCAAATCCATGCTTAACAAATAATTTAGTTTCAAACACTTGGGATATAAGTGATATAGCTTCAAATGCAGACGATCAAACGAGTTAGCTTCAAAATCCATGCGATAAACTTGATTTAGCATCAAATCAATGCGAAGTAGAAGGATTAGCTTCAAATCCATGCGAAACAAACGATTTAGTTTCAGATACTTGCGGTATAAATGATACAGATTCAAATGCAGACGAAACAAACGAGTTAGCTTCATATCTATGCGAAACACATGATTTAGCTTCAAATCAATGCGATTTAGAAGGTTTACCTTCAAATCCATGCTTAAAAAATGATTTAGCTTCAAACACTTTGGATATAAGTGATATGGCTTCAAATGCAGACGATCAAACGAGTTAGCTTCAAAACCCATGCGATAAACTTGATTTAGCTTGAAATCAATGCGATGTAGATGGTTTAACTTCAAATCCATGCTTAACAAATGATTTAGCTTCAAACACTTGGGATATACGTGATATAGCTTCAAATGCAGACGATCAAACGAGTTAGCTTCAAAATCCATGCGATAAACTTGATTTAGCTTCAAATCAATGCGAAGTAGAAGGATTAGCTTAAAATCCATGCAACACAAATGATTTAGCTTCAAATACTTGCGATATAAATGATATAGCTTCAAATGCAGGCGAAACAAACGTGTTAGCTTCTAATCCATGCGAAACTCATGATTTAGCTTCAAATCAATGCGATGTAGAAGGTTTACCTTCAAATCCATGCTTAACAAATAATTTAGCTTCAAATACTTGGGATATAAGTGATATAGCTTCAAATGCAGAAGATCAAACGAGTTAGCCTCAAAATCCATGCGATAAACTTGATTTAGCTTCAAATCAATGCGTAGTAGAAGGATGAGCTTCAAATCCATGCAACACAAATAATTTAGCTTCAAATACTTGCGATATAAATGATATAGCTTCAAATGTAGGCGAAACAAACGAGTTAGCTTCTAATCCATGCGAAACTCATGATTTAGCTTCAAATAAATGCGATGTAGAAGGTTTACCTTCAAATCCATGCACAACAAATGATTTAGCTTCAAACACTTGGGATATACGTGATTTAGCTTCAAATGCAGACGATCAAACGAGTTAGCTTCAAAATCCATGCGATAAACTTGATTTAGCTTCAAATCAATGCGAAGTAGAAGGATGAGCTTCAAATCCATGTAACACAAATGATTTAGCTTCAAATACTTGCGATGTTAATGATATAGCTTCAAATGTAGGCGAAACAAACGAGTCAGCTTCTAATCCATGCGAAACTCATGATTTAGCTTCAAATCAATGCGATGTAGAAGGTTTACCTTCAAATCCATGCTTAACAAATAATTAAGCTTCAGAAACTTGGGATATAAGTGATATAGCTTCAAATGCAGACGATCAAACGAGTTAGCTTCAAAATCCATGTGATAAACTTGATTTAGCTTCAAATCAATGCGAAGTAGAAGGATGGGCTTCAAATCCATGTAACACAAATGATTTAGCTTCAAATACTTGCGATGTTAATGATATAGCTTCAAATGTAGGCGAAACAAACGAGTTAGCTTCTAATCCATGCGAAACTCATGATTTAGCTTAAAATCAATGCGATGTAGAGTTTTACCTTCAAATCCATGCTTACCAAATATTTTGGCTTCAAACACTTGGGATATAAGTGATATAGCTTCAAATGCAGACGATCAAACGAGTTAGCCTCAAAATCCATGCGATAAACTTGATTCAGCTTGAAATCAATGCGAAGTAGAAGGATCAGCTTCAAATCCATGCAACACAAATGATTTAGCTTCAAATACTTGCGATGTAAATGATATAGCTTCAAATGTAGGCGAAACAAACGAGTTAGCTTCAAGTCCACGCGAAACAAGTGATTTAGCTTCAGACACTTGCGATATAAGTGATATAGCTTCAAATGCAGAAGAAACAAACGAGTTATCTTCAAATCCATGCCATGCACTTGATTTAGCTGAACGTCAATGAGATGTAGAAGGTTTAGCATCAAATCCATGCGAAACAAATGATTTAGCATCAGATACTTGCGATATTAGTGATATAGCTTCAAATGCAGGCGAATCAAACGAGTTAGCTTCTAATCCATGCGAAACTCATGATTTAGCTTCAAATCAATGTGATGTAGAAGGTTTACCTTCAAATTCATGCTTAACAAATAATTTAGCTTCAAACACTTGGGATATAAGTGATATAGCTTCAAATGCAGACGATCAAACGAGTTAGCTTCAAAATCCATGCGATAAACTTGATTTAGCTTCAAATCAATGCGAAGTAGAAGGATTAGCTTAAAATCCATGCAACACAAATGATTTAGCTTCAAATACTTGCGATATAAATGATATAGCTTCAAATGCAGGCGAAACAAACGAGTTAGCTTCTAATCCATGCGAAACTCATGATTTAGCTTCAAATCAATGCGATGTAGAAGTTTTACCTTCAAATCCATGCGCAACAAATGATTTAGCTTCAAACACTTGGGATATAAGTGATAAAGCTTCAAATGCATACGATCAAACGAGTTAGCTTCAAAATCCATGCGATAAACTTGATTTAGCTTCAAATCAATGCAATGTAGAAGGTTTACCTTCAAACCCATGCTTAACAAATAATTTAGCTTCGAACACTTGGGATATAAGTGATATAGCTTCAAATGCAGACGATCAAACGAGTTAGCTTCAAAATCCATGCGATAAACTTGATTTAGCTTCAAATCAATGCGAAGTAGAAGGATGAGCTTCAAATCCATGTAACATAAATGATTTAGCTTCAAATACTTGCGATATAAATGATATAGCTTCAAATGTAGGCGAAACAACCGAGTTAGCTTCTAATCCATGCGAAACTCATGATTTAGCTTCAAATCAATGCGATGTAGAAGGTTTACCTTCAAATCCATGCTTAACAAATAATTTAGCTTCAAATACTTGGGATATAAGTGATATAGCTTCAAATGCAGAAGATCAAACGAGTTAGCCTCAAAATCCATGCGATAAACTTGATTTAGCTTCAAATCAATGCGAAGTAGAAGGATGAGCTTCAAATCCATGCAACACAAATAATTTAGCTTCAAATACTTGCGATATAAATGATATAGCTTCAAATGCAGGCGAAACAAACGTGTTAGCTTCTATTCCATGCGAAACTCATGATTTAGCTTCAAATCAATGCGATGTAGAAGGTTTACCTTCAAATCCATGCTTAACAAATAATTTAGCTTCGAATACTTGGGATATAAGTGATATAGCTTCAAATGCAGACGATCAAACGAGTTAGCTTCAAAATCCATGCGATAAACTTGATTTAGCTTCAAATCAATGCGAAGTAGAAGGATGAGCTTCAAATCCATGTAACATAAATGATTTAGCTTCAAATACTTGCGATATAAATGATATAGCTTCAAATGCAGGCCTAACAAACGAGTTATCTTTTAATCCATGCGAAACTCATGATTTAGCTTCAAATCAATGCGATGTAGAAGGTTTACCTTCAAATCCATGCACAACAAATGATTTAGCTTCAAACACTTGGGATATACGTGATATAGCTTCAAATGCGGGCGAAACAAACGAGTTAGCTTCTAATCCATGCGAAACTCATGATTTAGCTTCAAATCAATGCGAAGTAGATGGATGAGCTTCAAATCCATGCAACACAAATGATTTAGCTTCAAATACTTGCGATATAAATGATATAGCTTCAAATGCAGGCGAAACAAACGAGTTAGCTTCTAATCCATGCGAAACTCATGATTTAGATTCAAATCAATGCGATGTAGAAGGTTCACCTTCAAATCCATGCGCAACAAATGATTTAGCTTCAAACACTTGGGATATAAGTGATATAGCTTCAAATGCAGACGATCAAACGAGTTAGCTTCAAAATCCATGCGATAAACCTGATTTAGCTTCTAATCAATGCGAAGTAGAAGGATTAGCTTCAAATCCATGCAACCCAAATGATTTAGCTTCAAGTCCTTGCGATATAAATGATATAGCTTCAAATGCAGGCGAAACAAACGAGTTAGCTTCTAATCCATGCGAAACTCATGATTTAGCTTCAAATCAATGCGATGTAGAAGTTTTACCTTCAAATCCATGCGCAACAAATGATTTAGCTTCAAACACTTGGGATATAAGTGATAAAGCTTCAAATGCATACGATCAAACGAGTTAGCTTCAAAATCCATGCGATAAACTTGATTTAGCTTCAAATCAATGCGATGTAGAAGGTTTACCTTCAAACCCATGCTTAACAAATAATTTAGCTTCGAACACTTGGGATATAAGTGATATAGCTTCAAATGCAGACGATCAAACGAGTTAGCTTCAAAATCCATGCGATAAACTTGATTTAGCTTCAAATCAATGCGAAGTAGAAGGATGAGCTTCAAATCCATGTAACATAAATGATTTAGCTTCAAATACTTGCGATATAAATGATATAGCTTCAAATGTAGGCGAAACAACCGAGTTAGCTTCTAATCCATGTGAAACTCATGATTTAGCTTCAAATCAATGCGATGTAGAAGGTTTACCTTCAAATCCATGCTTAACAAATAATTTAGCTTCAAATACTTGGGATATAAGTGATATAGCTTCAAATGCAGAAGATCAAACGAGTTAGCCTCAAAATCCATGCGATAAACTTGATTTAGCTTCAAATCAATGCGAAGTAGAAGGATGAGCTTCAAATCCATGCAACACAAATAATTTAGCTTCAAATACTTGCGATATAAATGATATAGCTTCAAATGCAGGCGAAACAAACGTGTTAGCTTCTATTCCATGCGAAACTCATGATTTAGCTTCAAATCAATGCGATGTAGAAGGTTTACCTTCAAATCCATGCTTAACAAATAATTTAGCTTCGAATACTTGGGATATAAGTGATATAGCTTCAAATGCAGACGATCAAACGAGTTAGCTTCAAAATCCATGCGATAAACTTGATTTAGCTTCAAATCAATGCGAAGTAGAAGGATGAGCTTCAAATCCATGTAACATAAATGATTTAGCTTCAAATACTTGCGATATAAATGATATAGCTTCAAATGCAGGCCTAACAAACGAGTTATCTTTTAATCCATGCGAAACTCATGATTTAGCTTCAAATCAATGCGATGTAGAAGGTTTACCTTCAAATCCATGCACAACAAATGATTTAGCTTCAAACACTTGGGATATACGTGATATAGCTTCAAATGCAGACGATCAAACGAGTTAGCTTCAAAATCCATGCGATAAACTTGATTTAGCTTCAAATCAATGCGAAGTAGAAGGATGAGCTTCAAATCCATGCAACACAAATGATTTAGCTTCAAATACTTGCGATATAAATGATATAGCTTCAAATGCAGGCGAAACAAACGAGTTAGATTCTAATCCATGCGAAACTCATGATTTAGCTTCAAATCAATGCGATGTAGAAGGTTTACCTTCAAATCCATGATTAACAAATAATTTAGCTTCAAACACTTGGGATATAAGTGATATAGCTTCAAATGCAGACGATCAAACGGGTTAGCTTCAAGTCCACGCGAAACAAGTGATTTAGCTTCAGACACTTGCGATATAAGTGATATAGCTTCAAATGCAGAAGAAACAAACGAGTTATCTTCAAATCCATGCCATGCACTTGATTTAGCTGAAAGTCAATGAGATGTAGAAGGTTTAGCATCAAATCCATGCGAAACAAATGATTTAGCATCAGATACTTGCGATATAAGTGATATAGCTTCAAATGCAGGCGAAACAAACGAGTTAGCTTCTAATCCATGCGAAACTCATGATTTAGATTCAAATCAATGCGATGTAGAAGGTTCACCTTCAAATCCATGCGCAACAAATGATTTAGCTTCAAACACTTGGGATATAAGTGATATAGCTTCAAATGCAGACGATCAAACGAGTTAGCTTCAAAATCCATGCGATAAACCTGATTTAGCTTCAAATCAATGCGAAGTAGAAGGATTAGCTTCAAATCCATGCAACACAAATGATTTAGCTTCAAACACTTGGGATATAAGTGATATAGCTTGAAATGCAGACGATCAAACGAGTTAGCTTCAAAATCCATGCGATAAACTTGATTTAGCTTCAAATCAATGCGAAGTAGAAGGATTAGCTTCAAATCCATGCAAGACAAATGTTTTAGCTTCAAATACTTGCGACATAAATGATATAGCTTCAAATGCAGGCGAAACAAACGAGTTAGCTTCTAATCCATGCGAAACTCATGATTTAACTTCAAATCAATGCGATGTAGAAGGTTTACCTTCAAATCCATGCTTAACAAATAATTTAGCTTTAGACAGTTGCGATATAAGTGATATAGCTTCAAATGCAGAAGAAACAAACGAGTTATCTTCAAATCCATGCCAAGCACTTGATTTAGCTTCAAATCAATGCGAAGTAGAAGGATTAGCTTCAAATCCATGCAACACAAATAATTTAGCTTCAAATACTTGCGATATAAATGATATAGCTTCAAATGCAGGCAAAACAAACGAGTTAGCTCCTAATCCATGCGAAACTCATGATTTAGCCTCAAATCAATGCGATGTAGAAGGTTTACCCTCAAATCCATGCGCAACTAATGATTTAGCTTTAAACACTTGGGATATAAGTGATATAGCTTGAAATGCAGACGATCAAACGAGTTAGCTTCAAAATCCATGCGATAAACTTGATTTAGCTTCAAATCAATGCGAAGTAGAAGGATTAGCTTCAAATCCATGCAACACACATGATTTAGCTTCAAATACTTGCGATATAAATGATATAGCTTCAAATGCAGGCAAAACAATCGAGTTAGCTTGTAATCCATGCGAAACTCATGATTTAGCTTCAAATCAATGCGATGTAGAAGGTTTACCTTCAAATCCATGCTTAACAAATAATTTAGCTTCTAACACTTCGGATATAAGTGATATAGCTTCAAATGCAGACGATCAAACGAGTTAGCTTCAAAATCCATACGATAAACTTGATTTAGTTTCAAATCAATGCGAAGTAGAAGGATTAGCTTCAAATCCATGCAAACACAAATGATTTAGCTTCCAATACTTGCGATATAAATGATATAGCTTCAAATGCGGGCGAAACAAACGAGTTAGCTTCTAATCCATGCGAAACTCATGATTTAGCTTCAAATCAATGCGAAGTAGAAGGATGAGCTTCAAATCCATGCAACACAAATGATTTAGCTTCCAATACTTGCGATATAAATGATATAGCTTCAAATGCGGGCGAAACAAACGAGTTAGCTTCTAATCCATGCGAAACTCATGATTTAGCTTCAAATCAATGCGAAGTAGAAGGATGAGCTGCAAATCCATGCAACACAAATGATTTAGCTTCGAATACTTACGATATAAATGATATAGCTTCAAATGCAGACGATCAAACGTGTTAGCTTCAAAATCCATACAATAAACTTGATTTAGTTTCAAATCAATGCGAAGTAGAAGGATTAGCTTCAAATCCATGCAACACAAATGTTTTAGCTTCAAATACTTGCGACATAAATGATATAGCTTCAAATGCAGGCGAAACAAACGAGTTAGCTTCTAATCCATGCGAAACTCATGATTTAGCTTCAAATCAATGCGAAGTAGAAGGATGAGCTTCAAATCCATGCAACACAAATGATTTAGCTTCCAAAACTTGCGATATAAATGATATAGCTTCAAATGCGGGCGAAACATACGAGTTAGCTTCTAATCCATGCGAAACTCATGATTTAGCTTCAAATCAATGCGAAGTAGAAGGATGAGCTGCAAATCCATGCAACACAAATGATTTAGCTTCGAATACTTACGATATAAATGATATAGCTTCAAATGCAGACGATCAAACGTGTTAGCTTCAAAATCCATACAATAAACTTGATTTAGTTTCAAATCAATGCGAAGTAGAAGGATTAGCTTCAAATCCATGCAACACAAATGATTTAGCTTCAAATACTTGCGATATAAGTGATATAGCTTCAAATGCGGGCGAAACAAACGAGTTAGCTTCTCATCCATGCGAAACTCATGATTTAGCTTCAAATCAAAGCGAAGTAGATGGATGTGCTTCAAATCCATGCAACACAAATAATTTAGCTTCAAATACTTGCGATATAAATGATATAGCTTCAAATACAGGCGAAACAAACGAGTTAGATCCTAATCCATGCGAAACCCATGATTTAGCCTCAAATCAATGCGATGTAGAAGGTTTACCCTCAAATCCATGCGCAACTAATGATTTAGCTTCAAACAATTGGGATATAAGTGATATAGCTTCAAATGCAGACGATCAAACGTGTTAGCTTCAAAATCCATACAATAAACTTGATTTAGTTTCAAATCAATGCGAAGTAGAAGGATTAGCTTCAAATCCATGCAACACAAATGTTTTAGCTTCAAATACTTGCGACATAAATGATATAGCTTCAAATGCAGGCGAAACAAACGAGTTAGCTTCTAATCCATGCGAAACTCATGATTTAACTTCAAATCAATGCGATGTAGAAGGTTTACCTTCAAATCCATGCTTAACAAATAATTTAGCTTTAGACACTTGCGATATAAGTGATATAGCTTGAAATGCAGACGATCAACAGAGTTAGCTTCAAAATCCATGCGATAAACTTGATTTAGCTGCAAATCAATGCGAAGTAGAAGGATGAGCTTCAAATCCATGCAAAACAAATGATTTAGCCTCAAATACTTGCGATATAAGTGATATAGCTTCAAATGCAGGAGAAACAAACGAGTTAGCTTATAACCCATGCGAAACTCATGATTTAGCTTCAAATCAATGCGATGTAGAAGGTTTACCTTCAAATCCATGCTTAACAAATAATTTAGCTTCAAACACTTGCGATATAAGTGATATAGCTTCAAATGCAGGCGAAACAAACGAGTTAGCTTCTAATCCATGAGAAACTCATGATTTAGCTTCAAATCAATGCGATGTAGAAGGTTTACCCACAAATCCATGCGCAACTAATGATTTAGCTTCAAACACTTGGGATATAAGTGATATAGCTTGAAATGCAGACGATCAACAGAGTTAGCTTCAAAATCCATGCGATAAACTTGATTTAGCTTCAAATCAATGCGAAGTAGAAGGATTAGCTTCAAATCCATGCAACACAAATGATTTAGCTTCAAATACTTGCGATATAAATGATATAGCTTCAAATGCAGGCAAAACAATCGAGTTAGCTTGTAATTCATGCGAGACTCATGATTTAGCTTCAAATCAATGCGATGTAGAAGGTTTATCTTCAAATCCATACACGACAAATGATTTAGCTTCAGACACTTGGGATATAAGTGATATAGCTTCAAATGCAGACGATCAAACGAGTTAGCTTCAAGTCCACGCGAAACAAGTGATTTAGCTTCAGACACTTGCGATATAAGTGATATAGCTTCAAATGCAGAAGAAACAAACGAGTTATCTTCAAATCCATGCCAAGCACTTGATTTAGCTGAAAATCAATGCGATGTAGAAGGTTTAGCTTCAAATCGATGCGGAACAAATGATTTAGCATCAGATACTTGCGATATAAGTGATATAGCTTCAAATGCAGGCGAAACAAACGAGTTAGCTTCTAATCCATGAGAAACTCATGATTTAGCTTCAAATCAATGCGATGTAGAAGGTTTACCTTCAAATCCATGCTTAACAAATAATTTAGCTTCTAACACTTGGGATATAAGTGATATAGCTTCAAATGCAGACGATCAAACGTGTTAGCTTCAAAATCCATACAATAAACTTGATTTAGTTTCAAATCAATGCGAAGTAGAAGGATTAGCTTCAAATCCATGCAACACAAATGATTTAGCTTCAAATACTTGCGATATAAATGATATAGCTTCAAATGCGGGCGAAACAAACGAGTTAGCTTCTCATCCATGCGAAACTCATGATTTAGCTTCAAATCAAAGCGAAGTAGATGGATGTGCTTCAAATCCATGCAACACAAATAATTTAGCTTCAAATACTTGCGATATAAATGATATAGCTTCAAATACAGGCGAAACAAACGAGTTAGATCCTAATCCATGCGAAACCCATGATTTAGCCTCAAATCAATGCGATGTAGAAGGTTTACCCTCAAATCCATGCGCAACTAATGATTTAGCTTCAAACAATTGGGATATAAGTGATATAGCTTCAAATGCAGACGATCAAACGTGTTAGCTTCAAAATCCATACAATAAACTTGATTTAGTTTCAAATCAATGCGAAGTAGAAGGATTAGCTTCAAATCCATGCAACACAAATGTTTTAGCTTCAAATACTTGCGACATAAATGATATAGCTTCAAATGCAGGCGAAACAAACGAGTTAGCTTCTAATCCATGCGAAACTCATGATTTAACTTCAAATCAATGCGATGTAGAAGGTTTACCTTCAAATCCATGCTTAACAAATAATTTAGCTTTAGACACTTGCGATATAAGTGATATAGCTTCAAATGCAGAAGTTAACAAACGAGTTATCTTCAAATCCATGCCAAGCACTTGATTTAGCTTCAAATCATTGCGAAGTAGAAGGATTAGCTTCAAATCCGTGCAACACAAATAATTTAGCTTCAAATACTTGCGATATAAATGATATAGCATCAAATGCAGGCGAAACAAACGAGTTAGCTCCTAATCCATGCGAAACTCATGATTTAGCCTCAAATCAATGCGATGTAGAAGGTTTACCCTCAAATCCATGCGCAACTAATGATTTAGCTTCAAACAATTGGGATATAAGCGATATAGCTTGAAATGCAGACGATCAAACGAGTTAGCTTCAAAATCCATGCGATAAACTTGATTTAGCTGCAAATCAATGCGAAGTAGAAGGATGAGCTTCAAATCCATGCAAAACAAATGATTTAGCTTCAAATACTTGCGATATAAGTGATATAGCTTCAAATGCAGGAGAAACAAACGAGTTAGCTTATAATCCATGCGAAACTCATGATTTAGCTTCAAATCAATGCGATGTAGAAGGTTTACCTTCAAATCCATGCTTAACAAATAATTTAGCTTCAAACACTTGGGATATAAGTGATACAGCTTCAAATGCAGACGATCGAACGAGTTAGCTTCAAAATCCATGCGATAAACTTGATTTAGCTTCAAATCAATGCGAAGTAGAAGGATTGGCTTCAAATCCATGCAACACAAACGATTTAGCTTCAAATACTTGCGATATAAATGATATAGCTTCAAATGCAGACGATCAAACGAGTTAGCTTCATAATCCACGCGATAAATTTTATTTAGCTTCAAATCAATGCAGAAGTAGAAGGATGAGCTTCAAATCCATGCAACACAAATGATTTAGCTTCCAATACTAGCGATATAAATGATATAGCTTCAAATGCAGGAGAAACAAACGAGTTAGCTTCTAATCCATGCGAAACTCATGATTTAGCTTCAAATCAATGCGATGTAGAACGTTTACCTTCAAATCCATGCGCAACAAATGATTTAACTTCAAACACTTGGGATATAAGTGATATAGCATGAAATGCACACGATCAAACGAGTTAGCTTCAAAATCCATGCGATAAACTTGATTTAGCTTCAAATCAATGCGAAGTAGAAGGATTAGCTTCAAATCCATGCAACACAAATGTTTTAGCTTCAAATAATTGCGACATAAATGATATAGCTTCAAATGCAGGCGAAACAAACGAGTTAGCTCCTAATCCATGCGAAACTCATGATTTAGCCTCAAATCAATGCGATGTAGAAGGTTTACCCTCAAATCCATGCGCAACTAATGATTTAGCTTCAAACAATTGGGATATAAGCGATATAGCTTGAAATGCAGACGATCAAACGAGTTAGCTTCAAAATCCATGCGATAAACTTGATTTAGCTGCAAATCAATGCGAAGTAGAAGGATGAGCTTCAAATCCATGCAAAACAAATGATTTAGCTTCAAATACTTGCGATATAAGTGATATAGCTTCAAATGCAGGAGAAACAAACGAGTTAGCTTATAATCCATGCGAAACTCATGATTTAGCTTCAAATCAATGCGATGTAGAAGGTTTACCTTCAAATCCATGCTTAACAAATAATTTAGCTTCAAACACTTGGGATATAAGTGATACAGCTTCAAATGCAGACGATCGAACGAGTTAGCTTCAAAATCCATGCGATAAACTTGATTTAGCTTCAAATCAATGCGAAGTAGAAGGATTGGCTTCAAATCCATGCAACACAAACGATTTAGCTTCAAATACTTGCGATTTAAATGATATAGCTTCAAATGCAGACGATCAAACGAGTTAGCTTCATAATCCACGCGATAAATTTTATTTAGCTTCAAATCAATGCGAAGTAGAAGGATGAGCTTCAAATCCATGCAACACAAATGATTTAGCTTCCAATACTAGCGATATAAATGATATAGCTTCAAATGCAGGAGAAACAAACGAGTTAGCTTCTAATCCATGCGAAACTCATGATTTAGCTTCAAATCAATGCGATGTAGAACGTTTACCTTCAAATCCATGCGCAACAAATGATTTAGCTTGAAACACTTGGGATATAAGTGATATAGCATGAAATGCACACGATCAAACGAGTTAGCTTCAAAATCCATGCGATAAACTTGATTTAGCTTCAAATCAATGCGAAGTAGAAGGATTAGCTTCAAATCCATGCAACACAAATGTTTTAGCTTCAAATAATTGCGACATAAATGATATAGCTTCAAATGCAGGCGAAACAAACTAGTTAGCTTCTAATCCATGCGAAACTCATGATTTAACTTCAAATCAATGCGATGTAGAAGGTTTACCTTCAAATCTATGCTTAACAAATAATTTAGCTTCAAACACTTGGGATATAAGTGATATTTCTTGAAATGCAGACGATCAAACGAGTTAGCTTCAAAATCCATGCGATAAACTTGATTTAGCTTCAAATCAATGCGAAGTAGAAGGATTAGCTTCAAATCCATGCAACACAAATGTTTTAGCTTCAAATACTTGCGACATAAATGATATAGCTTCAAATGCAGGCGAAACAAACGAGTTAGCTTCTAATCCATGCGAATCTCATGATTTAACTTCAAATCAATGTGATGTAGAAGGTTTACCTTCAAATCCATGCTTAACAAATAATTTAGCTTTAGACACTTGCGATATAAGTGATATAGCTTGAAATGCAGACGATCAAAAGAGTTAGCTTCAAAATCCATGCGATAAACTTGATTTAGCTTCAAATCAATGCGAAGTAGAAGGATTAGCTTCAAATCCATGCAACACAAATGATTTAGCTTCAAATACTTGCGATATAAATGATATAGCTTCAAATGCAGGCAAAACAATCGAGTTAGCTTGTAATTCATGCGAAACTCATGATTTAACTTCAAATCAATGCGATATAGAAGGTTTACCTTCAAATCCATGCTTAACAAATAATTTAGCTTTAGACACTTGCGATATAAGTGATATAGCTTCAAATGCAGAAGAAACAAACGAGTTATCTTCAAATCCATGCCAAGCACTTGATTTAGCTGAAAATCAATGCGATGTAGAAGGTTTAGCTTCAAATCCATGCGAAACAAATGATTTAGCATCAGATACTTGCGATATAAGTGATATAGCTTCAAATGCAGGCGAAACAAACGAGTTAGCTTCTAATCCATGAGAAACTCATGATTTAGCTTCAACTCAATGCGATGTAGAAGGTTTACCCTCAAATCCATGCGCAACTAATGATTTAGCTTCAAACACTTGGGATATAAGTGATATAGCTTGAAATGCAGACGAACAAAAGAGTTAGCTTCAAAATCCATGCGATAAACTTGATTTAGCTTCAAATCAATGCGAAGTAGAAGGATTAGCTTCAAATCCATGCAACACAAATGATTTAGCTTCAAATACTTGCGATATAAGTGATATAGCTTCAAATGCAGAAGTTAACAAACGAGTTATCTTCAAATCCATGCCAAGCACTTGATTTAGCTTCAAATCATTGCGAAGTAGAAGGATTAGCTTCAAATCCGTGCAACACAAATAATTTAGCTTCAAATACTTGCGATATAAATGATATAGCTTCAAATGCAGGCGAAACAAACGAGTTAGCTCCTAATCCATGCGAAACTCATGATTTAGCCTCAAATCAATGCGATGTAGAAGGTTTACCCTCAAATCCATGCTTAACAAATGATTTAGCTTCAAACACTTGGGATATAAGTGATATAGCTTGAAATGCAGACGATCAAACGAGTTAGCTTCAAAATCCATGCGATAAACTTGATTTAGCTTCAAATCAATGCGAAGTAGAAGGATTAGCTTCAAATCCATGCAACACAAATGTTTTAGCTTCAAATACTTGCGACATAAATGATATCCCTTCAAATGCAGGCGAAACAAACGAGTTAACTTCTAATCCATGCGAAACTCATGATTTAACTTCAAATCAATGCGATGTAGAAGGTTTACCTTCAAATCCATGCTTAAAAAATAATTTAGCTTTAGACACTTGCGATATAAGTGATATAGCTTCAAATGCAGAAGAAACAAACGAGTTATCTTCAAATCCATGCCAAGCACTTGATTTAGCTTCAAATCAATGCGAAATAGAAGGATTAGCTTCAAATCCATGCAACACAAATAATTTAGCTTCAAATACTTGCGATATAAATGATATAGCTTCAAATGCAGGCTAAACAAACTAGTTAGCTTCTAATCCGTGCGAAACTCATGATTTAACTTCAAATCAATGCGATGTAGAAGGTTTACCTTCAAATCCATGCTTAACAAATAATTTAGCTTCAAACACTTGGGATATAAGTGATATAGCTTGAAATGCAGACGATCAAACGTGTTAGCTTCAAAATCCATACAATAAACTTGATTTAGTTTCAAATCAATGCGAAGTAGAAGGATTAGCTTCAAATCCATGCAACACAAATGATTTAGCTTCAAATACTTGCGATATAAATGATATAGCTTCAAATGCGGGCGAAACAAACGAGTTAGCTTCTAATCCATGCGAAACTCATGATTTAGCTTCAAATCAATGCGATGTAGAAGGTTTACCCTCAAATCCATGCGCAACTAATGATTTAGCTTCAAACAATTGGGATATAAGCGATATAGCTTGAAATGCAGACGATCAAACGAGTTAGCTTCAAAATCCATGCGATAAACTTGATTTAGCTGCAAATCAATGCGAAGTAGAAGGATGAGCTTCAAATCCATGCAAAACAAATGATTTAGCTTCAAATACTTGCGATATAAGTGATATAGCTTCAAATGCAGGAGAAACAAACGAGTTAGCTTATAATCCATGCGAAACTCATGATTTAGCTTCAAATCAATGCGATGTAGAAGGTTTACCTTCAAATCCATGCTTAACAAATAATTTAGCTTCAAACACTTGGGATATAAGTGATACAGCTTCAAATGCAGACGATCGAACGAGTTAGCTTCAAAATCCATGCGATAAACTTGATTTAGCTTCAAATCAATGCGAAGTAGAAGGATTGGCTTCAAATCCATGCAACACAAACGATTTAGCTTCAAATACTTGCGATATAAATGATATAGCTTCAAATGCAGACGATCAAACGAGTTAGCTTCATAATCCACGCGATAAATTTTATTTAGCTTCAAATCAATGCGAAGTAGAAGGATGAGCTTCAAATCCATGCAACACAAATGATTTAGCTTCCAATACTAGCGATATAAATGATATAGCTTCAAATGCAGGAGAAACAAACGAGTTAGCTTCTAATCCATGCGAAACTCATGATTTAGCTTCAAATCAATGCGATGTAGAACGTTTACCTTCAAATCCATGCGCAACAAATGATTTAGCTTGAAACACTTGGGATATAAGTGATATAGCATGAAATGCACACGATCAAACGAGTTAGCTTCAAAATCCATGCGATAAACTTGATTTAGCTTCAAATCAATGCGAAGTAGAAGGATTAGCTTCAAATCCATGCAACACAAATGTTTTAGCTTCAAATAATTGCGACATAAATGATATAGCTTCAAATGCAGGCGAAACAAACTAGTTAGCTTCTAATCCATGCGAAACTCATGATTTAACTTCAAATCAATGCGATGTAGAAGGTTTACCTTCAAATCTATGCTTAACAAATAATTTAGCTTCAAACACTTGGGATATAAGTGATATTTCTTGAAATGCAGACGATCAAACGAGTTAGCTTCAAAATCCATGCGATAAACTTGATTTAGCTTCAAATCAATGCGAAGTAGAAGGATTAGCTTCAAATCCATGCAACACAAATGTTTTAGCTTCAAATACTTGCGACATAAATGATATAGCTTCAAATGCAGGCGAAACAAACGAGTTAGCTTCTAATCCATGCGAATCTCATGATTTAACTTCAAATCAATGTGATGTAGAAGGTTTACCTTCAAATCCATGCTTAACAAATAATTTAGCTTTAGACACTTGCGATATAAGTGATATAGCTTGAAATGCAGACGATCAAAAGAGTTAGCTTCAAAATCCATGCGATAAACTTGATTTAGCTTCAAATCAATGCGAAGTAGAAGGATTAGCTTCAAATCCATGCAACACAAATGATTTAGCTTCAAATACTTGCGATATAAATGATATAGCTTCAAATGCAGGCAAAACAATCGAGTTAGCTTGTAATTCATGCGAAACTCATGATTTAACTTCAAATCAATGCGATATAGAAGGTTTACCTTCAAATCCATGCTTAACAAATAATTTAGCTTTAGACACTTGCGATATAAGTGATATAGCTTCAAATGCAGAAGAAACAAACGAGTTATCTTCAAATCCATGCCAAGCACTTGATTTAGCTGAAAATCAATGCGATGTAGAAGGTTTAGCTTCAAATCCATGCGAAACAAATGATTTAGCATCAGATACTTGCGATATAAGTGATATAGCTTCAAATGCAGGCGAAACAAACGAGTTAGCTTCTAATCCATGAGAAACTCATGATTTAGCTTCAACTCAATGCGATGTAGAAGGTTTACCCTCAAATCCATGCGCAACTAATGATTTAGCTTCAAACACTTGGGATATAAGTGATATAGCTTGAAATGCAGACGAACAAAAGAGTTAGCTTCAAAATCCATGCGATAAACTTGATTTAGCTTCAAATCAATGCGAAGTAGAAGGATTAGCTTCAAATCCATGCAACACAAATGATTTAGCTTCAAATACTTGCGATATAAGTGATATAGCTTCAAATGCAGAAGTTAACAAACGAGTTATCTTCAAATCCATGCCAAGCACTTGATTTAGCTTCAAATCATTGCGAAGTAGAAGGATTAGCTTCAAATCCGTGCAACACAAATAATTTAGCTTCAAATACTTGCGATATAAATGATATAGCTTCAAATGCAGGCGAAACAAACGAGTTAGCTCCTAATCCATGCGAAACTCATGATTTAGCCTCAAATCAATGCGATGTAGAAGGTTTACCCTCAAATCCATGCTTAACAAATGATTTAGCTTCAAACACTTGGGATATAAGTGATATAGCTTGAAATGCAGACGATCAAACGAGTTAGCTTCAAAATCCATGCGATAAACTTGATTTAGCTTCAAATCAATGCGAAGTAGAAGGATTAGCTTCAAATCCATGCAACACAAATGTTTTAGCTTCAAATACTTGCGATATAAATGATATAGCTTCAAATGCGGGCGAAACAAACGAGTTAGCTTCTAATCCATGCGAAACTCATGATTTAGCTTCAAATCAATGCGATGTAGAAGGTTTACCCTCAAATCCATGCGCAACTAATGATTTAGCTTCAAACAATTGGGATATAAGCGATATAGCTTGAAATGCAGACGATCAAACGAGTTAGCTTCAAAATCCATGCGATAAACTTGATTTAGCTGCAAATCAATGCGAAGTAGAAGGATGAGCTTCAAATCCATGCAAAACAAATGATTTAGCTTCAAATACTTGCGATATAAGTGATATAGCTTCAAATGCAGGAGAAACAAACGAGTTAGCTTATAATCCATGCGAAACTCATGATTTAGCTTCAAATCAATGCGATGTAGAAGGTTTACCTTCAAATCCATGCTTAACAAATAATTTAGCTTCAAACACTTGGGATATAAGTGATACAGCTTCAAATGCAGACGATCGAACGAGTTAGCTTCAAAATCCATGCGATAAACTTGATTTAGCTTCAAATCAATGCGAAGTAGAAGGATTGGCTTCAAATCCATGCAACACAAACGATTTAGCTTCAAATACTTGCGATATAAATGATATAGCTTCAAATGCAGACGATCAAACGAGTTAGCTTCATAATCCACGCGATAAATTTTATTTAGCTTCAAATCAATGCGAAGTAGAAGGATGAGCTTCAAATCCATGCAACACAAATGATTTAGCTTCCAATACTAGCGATATAAATGATATAGCTTCAAATGCAGGAGAAACAAACGAGTTAGCTTCTAATCCATGCGAAACTCATGATTTAGCTTCAAATCAATGCGATGTAGAACGTTTACCTTCAAATCCATGCGCAACAAATGATTTAGCTTGAAACACTTGGGATATAAGTGATATAGCATGAAATGCACACGATCAAACGAGTTAGCTTCAAAATCCATGCGATAAACTTGATTTAGCTTCAAATCAATGCGAAGTAGAAGGATTAGCTTCAAATCCATGCAACACAAATGTTTTAGCTTCAAATAATTGCGACATAAATGATATAGCTTCAAATGCAGGCGAAACAAACTAGTTAGCTTCTAATCCATGCGAAACTCATGATTTAACTTCAAATCAATGCGATGTAGAAGGTTTACCTTCAAATCTATGCTTAACAAATAATTTAGCTTCAAACACTTGGGATATAAGTGATATTTCTTGAAATGCAGACGATCAAACGAGTTAGCTTCAAAATCCATGCGATAAACTTGATTTAGCTTCAAATCAATGCGAAGTAGAAGGATTAGCTTCAAATCCATGCAACACAAATGTTTTAGCTTCAAATACTTGCGACATAAATGATATAGCTTCAAATGCAGGCGAAACAAACGAGTTAGCTTCTAATCCATGCGAATCTCATGATTTAACTTCAAATCAATGTGATGTAGAAGGTTTACCTTCAAATCCATGCTTAACAAATAATTTAGCTTTAGACACTTGCGATATAAGTGATATAGCTTGAAATGCAGACGATCAAAAGAGTTAGCTTCAAAATCCATGCGATAAACTTGATTTAGCTTCAAATCAATGCGAAGTAGAAGGATTAGCTTCAAATCCATGCAACACAAATGATTTAGCTTCAAATACTTGCGATATAAATGATATAGCTTCAAATGCAGGCAAAACAATCGAGTTAGCTTGTAATTCATGCGAAACTCATGATTTAACTTCAAATCAATGCGATATAGAAGGTTTACCTTCAAATCCATGCTTAACAAATAATTTAGCTTTAGACACTTGCGATATAAGTGATATAGCTTCAAATGCAGAAGAAACAAACGAGTTATCTTCAAATCCATGCCAAGCACTTGATTTAGCTGAAAATCAATGCGATGTAGAAGGTTTAGCTTCAAATCCATGCGAAACAAATGATTTAGCATCAGATACTTGCGATATAAGTGATATAGCTTCAAATGCAGGCGAAACAAACGAGTTAGCTTCTAATCCATGAGAAACTCATGATTTAGCTTCAACTCAATGCGATGTAGAAGGTTTACCCTCAAATCCATGCGCAACTAATGATTTAGCTTCAAACACTTGGGATATAAGTGATATAGCTTGAAATGCAGACGAACAAAAGAGTTAGCTTCAAAATCCATGCGATAAACTTGATTTAGCTTCAAATCAATGCGAAGTAGAAGGATTAGCTTCAAATCCATGCAACACAAATGATTTAGCTTCAAATACTTGCGATATAAGTGATATAGCTTCAAATGCAGAAGTTAACAAACGAGTTATCTTCAAATCCATGCCAAGCACTTGATTTAGCTTCAAATCATTGCGAAGTAGAAGGATTAGCTTCAAATCCGTGCAACACAAATAATTTAGCTTCAAATACTTGCGATATAAATGATATAGCTTCAAATGCAGGCGAAACAAACGAGTTAGCTCCTAATCCATGCGAAACTCATGATTTAGCCTCAAATCAATGCGATGTAGAAGGTTTACCCTCAAATCCATGCTTAACAAATGATTTAGCTTCAAACACTTGGGATATAAGTGATATAGCTTGAAATGCAGACGATCAAACGAGTTAGCTTCAAAATCCATGCGATAAACTTGATTTAGCTTCAAATCAATGCGAAGTAGAAGGATTAGCTTCAAATCCATGCAACACAAATGTTTTAGCTTCAAATACTTGCGACATAAATGATATCCCTTCAAATGCAGGCGAAACAAACGAGTTAGCTTCTAATCCATGCGAAACTCATGATTTAACTTCAAATCAATGCGATGTAGAAGGTTTACCTTCAAATCCATGCTTAAAAAATAATTTAGCTTTAGACACTTGCGATATAAGTGATATAGCTTCAAATGCAGAAGAAACAAACGTGTTATCTTCAAATCCATGCCAAGCACTTGATTTAGCTTCAAATCAATGCGAAATAGGAGGATTAGCTTCAAATCCATGCAACACAAATAATTTAGCTTCAAATACTTGCGATATAAATGATATAGCTTCAAATGCAGGCTAAACAAACTAGTTAGCTTCTAATCCGTGCGAAACTCATGATTTAACTTCAAATCAATGCGATGTAGAAGGTTTACCTTCAAATCCATGCTTAACAAATAATTTAGCTTCAAACACTTGGGATATAAGTGATATAGCTTGAAATGCAGACGATCAAACGTGTTAGTTTCAAAATCCATACAATAAACTTGATTCAGTTTCAAATCAATGCGAAGTAGAAGGATTAGCTTCAAATCCATGCAACACAAATGATTTAGCTTCAAATACTTGCGATATAAATGATATAGCTTCAAATGCGGGCGAAACAAACGAGTTAGCTTCTAATCCATGCGAAACTCATGATTTAGCTTCAAATCAAAGCGAAGTAGATGGATGTGCTTCAAATCCATGCAACACAAATAATTTAGCTTCAAATACTTGCGATATAAATGATATAGCTTCAAATACAGGCGAAACAAACGAGTTAGATCCTAATCCATGCGAAACCCATGATTTAGCCTCAAATCAATGCGATGTAGAAGGTTTACCCTCAAATCCATGCGCAACTAATGATTTAGCTTCAAACAATTGGGATATAAGCGATATAGCTTGAAATGCAGACGATCAAACGAGTTAGCTTCAAAATCCATGCGATAAACTTGATTTAGCTTCAAATCAATGCGAAGTAGAAGGATGAGCTTCAAATCCATGCAAAACAAATGATTTAGCTTCAAATACTTGCGCTATAAGTGATATAGCTTCAAATGCAAGCGAAACAAACGAGTTAGCTTCTAATCCATACGAAACTCATGATTTAGCTTCAAATCAATGCGATGTAGAAGGTTTACCTTCAAATCCATGCTTAAAAAATAATTTAGCTTTAGACACTTGCGATATAAGTGATATAGCTTCAAATGCAGAAGAAACAAACGAGTTATCTTCAAATCCATGCCAAGCACTTGATTTAGCTTCAAATCAATGCGAAATAGAAGGATTAGCTTCAAATCCATGCAACACAAATAATTTAGCTTCAAATACTTGCGATATAAATGATATAGCTTCAAATGCAGGCGACACAAACTAGTTAGCTTCTAATCCATGCGAAACTCATGATTTAAATTCAAATCAATGCGATGTAGAAGGTTTACCTTCAAATCCATGCTTAACAAATAATTTAGCTTCAAACACTTGGGATATAAGTGATATAGCTTCAAATGCAGAAGAAACAAACGAGTCATCTTCAAATCCATGCCAAGCACTTGATTTAGCTGAAATCAATGCGATGTAGAAGGTTTAGCTTCAAATCCATGCGAAACACATGATTTAGCTTCAAATGCAGCCGAAACAAACGAGTTAGCTTCAAATCTATGGGAAACAAACGTGTTAACTTCAAATCGAAGCGAAACACGTGATTTAGTTTCAAACCGATGCGATGTAGAAGGCTTGGCTTCAAAACCATGGGGAACACATGATTTAGCTTCAAATCAATGCGAAGTAGAAGGCATAGCGTCAAATCCATGCGAAACAAATGATTTAGGTTCAGATACTTGCGGTATAAGTGATACAGCTTCAAATGCAGACGAACAAACGAGTTAGCTTCATATCTATACGAAAAACATGATTTAGCTTCAAATCAATGCGATGTAGAAGGTTTACCTTCAAATCCATGCTTAACAAATGATTTAGCATCAAACACTTGGGATATAAGTGATATAGCTTGAAATGCAGACGATCAAACGAGTTAGCTTCAAAATCCATGCGATAAACTTTATTTAGCTTCAAATCAATGCGAAGTAGAAGGATTAGCTTCAAATCCATGCAACACAAATGTTTTAGCTTCAAATACTTGCGACATAAATGATATAGCTTCAAATGCAGGCGAAACAAACGAGTTAGCTTCTAATCCATGCGAAACTCATGATTTAACTTCAAATCAATGCGATGTAGAAGGTTTACCTTCAAATCCATGCTTAAAAAATAATTTAGCTTTAGACACTTGCGATATAAGTGATATAGCTTCAAATGCAGAAGAAACAAACGAGTTATCTTCAAATCCATGCCAAGCACTTGATTTAGCTTCAAATCAATGCGAAATAGAAGGATTAGCTTCAAATCCATGCAACACAAATAATTTAGCTTCAAATACTTGCGATATAAATGATATAGCTTCAAATGCAGGCGACACAAACTAGTTAGCTTCTAATCCATGCAAAACAAATGATTTAGCTTCAAATACTTGGGATATAAGTGATATAGCTTCAAATGCAGACGATCAACGAGTTAGCATCAAGTCCACGCGAAACAAGTGATTTAGCTTCAGACACTTGCGATATAAGCGATATAGCTTCAAATGTAGAAGAAACAAACGAGTTATCTTCAAATCCATGCCAAGCACTTGATTTAGCTGAAATCAATGCGATGTAGAAGGTTTAGCTTCAAATCCATGCGAAACACATGATTTAGCTTCAAATGCAGCCGAAACAAACGAGTTAGCTTCAAATCTATGGGAAACAAACGTGTTAACTTCCAATCGAAGCGAAACACGTGATTTAGTTTCAAACCGATGCGATGTAGAAGGCTTGGCTTCAAAACCATGGGGAACACATGATTTAGCTTCAAATCAATGCGAAGTAGAAGGCATAGCGTCAAATCCATGCGAAACAAATGATTTAGGTTCAGATACTTGCGGTATAAGTGATACAGCTTCAAATGCAGACGAACGAACGAGTTAGCTTCATATCTATACGAAAAACATGATTTAGCTTCAAATCAATGCGATGTAGAAAGTTTACCTTCAAATCCATGCTTAACAAATGATTTAGCTTCAAACACTTGGGATATAAGTGATATTTCTTGAAATGCAGACGATCAAACGAGTTAGCTTCAAAATCCATGCGATAAACTTGATTTAGCTTCAAATCAATGCGAAGTAGAAGGATTAGCTTCAAATCCATGCAACACAAATGTTTTAGCTTCAAATACTTGCGACATAAATGATATAGCTTCAAATGCAGGCGAAACAAACGAGTTAGCTTCTAATCCATGCGAATCTCATGATTTAACTTCAAATCAATGTGATGTAGAAGGTTTACCTTCAAATCCATGCTTAACAAATAATTTAGCTTTAGACACTTGCGATATAAGTGATATAGCTTGAAATGCAGACGATCAAAAGAGTTAGCTTCAAAATCCATGCGATAAACTTGATTTAGCTTCAAATCAATGCGAAGTAGAAGGATTAGCTTCAAATCCATGCAACACAAATGATTTAGCTTCAAATACTTGCGATATAAATGATATAGCTTCAAATGCAGGCAAAACAATCGAGTTAGCTTGTAATTCATGCGAAACTCATGATTTAGCTTCAAATCAATGCGATGTAGAAGGTTTACCTTCAAATCCATGCACGACAAATGATTGAGCTTCAGACACTTGGGATATAAGTGATATAGTTTCAAATGCAGACGATCAAACGAGTTAGCTTCAAGTCCACGCGAAACAAGTGATTTAGCTTCAGACACTTGCGATATAAGTGATATAGCTTCAAATGCAGAAGAAACAAACGAGTTATCTTCAAATCCATGCCAAGCACTTGATTTAGCTGAAAATCAATGCGATGTAGAAGGTTTAGCTTCAAATCCATGCGAAACAAATGATTTAGCATCAGATACTTGCGATATAAGTGATATAGCTTCAAATGCAGGCGAAAAAACGAATTAGCTTCTTATCCATGAGAAACTCATGATTTAGCTGAAAATCAATGCGATGTAGAAGGTTAAGCTTCAAATCCATGCGAAACAAATGATTTAGCATCAGATACTTGCGATATAAGTGATATAGCTTCAAATGCAGACGATCAAACGAGTTAGCCTCAAAATCCATGCGATAAACTTGATTTAGCTTCAAATCAATGCGAAGTAGAAGGATGAGCTTCAAATCCATGTAACACAAATGATTTAGCTTCAAATACTTGAGATGTTAATGATATAGCTTCAAATGTAGGCGAAACAAACGAGTTAGCTTCTAATCCATGCGAAACACATGATTTAGCTTAAAATCAATGCGATGTAGAGTTTTACCTTCAAATCCATGCTTAACAAATAATTTAGCTTCAAACACTTGGGATATAAGTGATATAGCTTCAAATGCAGACGATCAAACGAGTTAGCCTCAAAATCCATGCGATAAACTTGATTTAGCTTGAAATCAATGCGAAGTAGAAGGATCAGCTTCAAATCCATGCAACACAAATGATTTAGCTTCAAATACTTGCGATGTAAATGATATAGCTTCAAATGTAGGCGAAACAAACGAGTTAGCTTCTAATCCATGCGAAACTCATGATTTAGCTTCAAATCAATGCGATGTAGAAGGTTTATCTTCAAATCCATGATTAACAAATGATTTAGCTTCAAACACTTTGGATATACGTGATATAGCTTCAAATGCAGGCGAAACAAACGTGTTAGCTTGTAATCCATGCGAAACTCATGATTCAGCTTCAAATCAATGCGATGTAGAAGTTTTACCTTCAAATCCATGCTTAACAAATGATTTAGCTTCAAACACTTGGGATATACGTGACATAGCTTCAAATGCAGACGATCAAACGAGTTAGCTTCAAGTCCACGCGAAACAAGCGATTTAGCTTCAGACACTTGCGATATAAGTGATATAGCTTCAAATGCAGAAGAAACAAACGAGTTATCTTCAAATCCATGCCAAGCACTTGATTTAGCTGAAAATCAATGCGATGTAGAAGGTTTAGCTTCAAATCCATGCGAAACAAATGATTTAGCATCAGATACTTGCGATATAAGTGATATAGCTTCAAATGCAGGAGAAACAAACGAGTTAGCTTATAATCCATGCGAAACTCATGATTTAGCTTCAAATCAATGCGATGTAGAAGGTTTACCTTCAAATCCATGCTTAACAAATAATTTAGCTTCAAACACTTGGGATATAAGTGATATAGCTTCAAATGCAGACGATCAAACGAGTTAGCTTCAAAATCCATGCGATAAACTTGATTTAGCATCAAATCAATGCGAAGTTGAAGGATTAGCTTCAAATCCATGCGAAACAAACGATTTAGTTTCAGATACTTGCGGTATAAATGATACAGATTCAAATGCAGACGAAACAAACGAGTTAGCTTCATATCTATGCGAAACACATGATTTAGCTTCAAATCAATGCGATTTAGAAGGTTTACCTTCAAATCCATGCTTAAAAAATGATTTAGCTTCAAACACTTGGGATATAAGTGATATGGCTTCAAATGCAGACGATCAAACGAGTTAGCTTCAAAACCCATGCGATAAACTTGATTTAGCTTGAAATCAATGCGATGTAGATGGTTTAACTTCAAATCCATGCTTAACAAATGATTTAACTTCAAACACTTGGGATATACGTGATATAGCTTCAAATGCAGACGATCAAACGAGTTAGCTTCAAAATCCATGCGATAAACTTGATTTAGCTTCAAATCAATGCGAAGTAGAAGGATTAGCTTCAAATCCATGCAACACAAATGATTTAGCTTCAAATACTTGCGATATAAATGATATAGCTTCAAATGCAGGCCTAACAAACGAGTTATCTTTTAATCCATGCGAAACTCATGATTTAGCTTCAAATCAATGCGATGTAGAAGGTTTACCTTCAAATCCATGCACAACAAATGATTTAGCTTCAAACACTTGGGATATACGTGATATAGCTTCAAATGCAGACGATCAAACGAGTTAGCTTCAAAATCCATGCGATAAACTTGATTTAGCTTCAAATCAATGCGAAGTAGAAGGATGAGCTTCAAATCCATGTAACACAAATGATTTAGCTTCAAATACTTGCGAAATAAATGATATAGCTTCAAATGTAGGCGAAACAAACGAGTCAGCTTCTAATCCATGCGAAACTCATGATTTAGCTTCAAATCAATGCGATGTAGAAGGTTTACCTTCAAATCCATGCTTAACAAATAATTAAGCTTCAGAAACTTGGGATATAAGTGATATAGCTTCAAATGCAGACGATCAAACGAGTTAGCTTCAAAATCCATGTGATAAACTTGATTTAGCTTCAAATCAATGCGAAGTAGAAGGATGAGCTTCAAATCCATGTAACACAAATGATTTAGCTTCAAATACTTGCGATGTTAATGATATAGCTTCAAATGTAGGCGAAACAAACGAGTTAGCTTCTAATCCATGCGAAACTCATGATTTAGCTTAAAATCAATGCGATGTAGAGTTTTACCTTCAAATCCATGCTTAACAAATAATTTGGCTTCAAACACTTGGGATATAAGTGATATAGCTTCAAATGCAGACGATCAAACGAGTTAGCCTCAAAATCCATGCGATAAACTTGATTTAGCTTGAAATCAATGCGAAGTAGAAGGATCAGCTTCAAATCCATGCAACACAAATGATTTAGCTTCAAATACTTGCGATGTAAATGATATAGCTTCAAATGTAGGCGAAACAAACGAGTTAGCTTCAAGTCCACGCGAAACAAGTGATTTAGCTTCAGACACTTGCGATATAAGTGATATAGCTTCAAATGCAGAAGAAACAAACGAGTTATCTTCAAATCCATGCCAAGCACTTGATTTAGCTGAAAATCAATGCGATGTAGAAGGTTTAGCTTCAAATCCATGCGAAACAAATGATTTAGCATCAGATACTTGCGATATAAGTGATATAGCTTCAAATGCAGGAGAAGCAAACGAGTTAGCTTATAATCCATGCGAAACTCATGATTTAGCTTCAAATCAATGCGATGTAGAAGGTTTTCCTTCAACTCCATGCTTAACAAATAATTTAGCTTCAAACACTTGGGATATAAGTGATATAGCTTTAAATGCAGACGATCAAACGACTTAGCTTCAAATTACATGCGATAAACTTGATTTAGCTTCAAATCAATGCGAAGTAGAAGGATTAGCTTCAAATCCATGCAACACAAATGATTTAGCTTCAAATACTTGCGATGTTAATGATATAGCTTCAAATGTAGGCGAAACAAACGAGTTAGCTTCTAATCCATGCGAAACTCATGATTTAGCTTAAAATCAATGCGATGTAGAGTTTTACCTTCAAATCCATGCTTAAAAAATAATTTAGCTTCAAACACTTGGGATATAAGTGATATAGCTTCAAATGCCGACGATCAAACGAGTTAGCCTCAAAATCCATGCGATAAACTTGATTTAGCTTGAAATCAATGCGAAGTAGAAGGATTAGCTTCAAATCCATGCAACACAAATGATTTAGCTTGAAGTACTTGCGATATAAGTGATATAGCTTCAAATGCAGGCGAAACAAACGAGTTAGCTTCTAATCCATGCGAAACTCATGATTTAGCTTCAAATCAATATGTAGAAGCTTTACCTTCAAATCCATGCTGAACAAATAATTTAGCTTCAAACACTTGGGATATAAGTGATATAGCTTCAAATGCAGACGATCAAACGAGTTAGCTTCAAAATCCATGCGATAAACTTGATTTAGCTTCAAATCAATGCGAAGTAGAAGGATTAGCTTAAAATCCATGCAACACAAATGATTTAGCTTCAAATACTTGCGATATAAATGATATAGCTTCAAATGCAGGCGAAGCAAACGAGTTAGCTTCTAATCGATGCGAAACTCATGATTTAGCTTCAAATCAATGCGATGTAGAAGGTTCACCTTCAAATCCATGCGCAACAAATGATTTAGCTTCAAACACTTGGGATATAAGTGATATAGCTTCAAATGCAGACGATCAAACGAGTTAGCTTCAAGTCCATGCGAAACAAATGATTTAGCATCAGATACTTGCGATATAAGTGATATAGCTTCAAATGCAGGCGAATCAAACGAGTTAGCTTCTAATCCATGCGAAACTCATGATATAGCTTCAAATCAATGCGATGTAGAAGTTTTACCTTCAAATCCATGCGCAACAAATGATTTAGCTTCAAACACTTGGGATATAAGTGATAAAGCTTCAAATGCATACGATCAAACGAGTTAGCTTCAAAATCCATGCGATAAACTTGATTTAGCTCCAAATCAATGCGATGTAGAAGGTTTACCTTCAAACCCATGCTTAACAAATAATTTAGCTTCGAACACTTGGGATATAAGTGATATAGCTTCAAATGCAGACGATCAAACGAGTTAGCTTCAAAATCCATGCGATAAACTTGATTTAGCTTCAAATCAATGCGAAGTAGAAGGATGAGCTTCAAATCCATGTAACATAAATGATTTAGCTTCAAATACTTGCGATATAAATGATATAGCTTCAAATGTAGGCGAAACAACCGAGTTAGCTTCTAATCCATGCGAAACTCATGATTTAGCTTCAAATCAATGCGATGTAGAAGGTTTACCTTCAAATCCATGCTTAACAAATAATTTAGCTTCAAACACTTGGGATATAAGTGATATAGCTTGAAATGCAGACGATCAAACGAGTTAGCCTCAAAATCCATGCGATAAACTTGATTTAGCTTCAAATCAATGCGAAGTAGAAGGATGAGCTTCAAATCCATGCAACACAAATAATTTAGCTTCAAATACTTGCGATATAAATGATATAGCTTCAAATGCAGGCGAAACAAACGTGTTAGCTTCTATTCCATGCGAAACTCATGATTTAGCTTCAAATCAATGCGATGTAGAAGGTTTACCTTCAAATCCATGCTTAACAAATAATTTAGCTTCGAATACTTGGGATATAAGTGATATAGCTTCAAATGCAGACGATCAAACGAGTTAGCTTCAAAATCCATGCGATAAACTTGATTTAGCTTCAAATCAATGCGAAGTAGAAGGATGAGCTTCAAATCCATGTAACATAAATGATTTAGCTTCAAATACTTGCGATATAAATGATATAGCTTCAAATGCAGGCCTAACAAACGAGTTATCTTTTAATCCATGCGAAACTCATGATTTAGCTTCAAATCAATGCGATGTAGAAGGTTTACCTTCAAATCCATGCACAACAAATGATTTAGTTTCAAACACTTGGGATATACGTGATATAGCTTCAAATGCAGACGATCAAACGAGTTAGCTTCAAAATCCATGCGATAAACTTGATTTAGCTTCAAATCAATGCGAAGTAGAAGGATGAGCTTCAAATCCATGTAACACAAATGATTTAGCTTCAAATACTTGCGATGTTAATGATATAGCTTCAAATGTAGGCGAAACAAACGAGTTAGCTTCTAATCCATGCGAAACTCATGATTTAGCTTAAAATCAATGCGATGTAGAGTTTTACCTTCAAATCCATGCTTAACAAATAATTTAGCTTCAAACACTTGGGATATAAGTGATATAGCTTCAAATGCAGACGATCAAACGAGTTAGCCTCAAAATCCATGCGATAAACTTGATTTAGCTTGAAATCAATGCGAAGTAGAAGGATTAGCTTCAAATCCATGCAACACAAATGATTTAGCTTGAAGTACTTGCGATATAAATGATGTAGCTCCAAATGCAGGCGAAACAAACGAGTTAGCTTCTAATCCATGCGAAACTCATGATTTAGCTTCAAATCAATATGTAGAAGCTTTACCTTCAAATCCATGCTGAACAAATAATTTAGCTTCAAACACTTGGGATATAAGTGATATAGCTTCAAATGCAGACGATCAAACGAGTTAGCTTCAAAATCCATGCGATAAACTTGATTTAGCTTCAAATCAATGCGATGTAGAAGGTTTAGCTTCAAATCCATGCGAAACAAATGATTTAGCATCAGATACTTGCGATATAAGTGATATAGCTTCAAATGCAGGAGAAGCAAACGAGTTAGCTTATAATCCATGCGAAACTCATGATTTAGCTTCAAATCAATGCGATGTAGAAGGTTTTCCTTCAACTCCATGCTTAACAAATAATTTAGCTTCAAACACTTGGGATATAAGTGATATAGCTTTAAATGCAGACGATCAAACGACTTAGCTTCAAATTACATGCGATAAACTTGATTTAGCTTCAAATCAATGCGAAGTAGAAGGATTAGCTTCAAATCCATGCAACACAAATGATTTAGCTTCAAATACTTGCGATGTTAATGATATAGCTTCAAATGTAGGCGAAACAAACGAGTTAGCTTCTAATCCATGCGAAACTCATGATTTAGCTTAAAATCAATGCGATGTAGAGTTTTACCTTCAAATCCATGCTTAAAAAATAATTTAGCTTCAAACACTTGGGATATAAGTGATATAGCTTCAAATGCCGACGATCAAACGAGTTAGCCTCAAAATCCATGCGATAAACTTGATTTAGCTTGAAATCAATGCGAAGTAGAAGGATTAGCTTCAAATCCATGCAACACAAATGATTTAGCTTGAAGTACTTGCGATATAAGTGATATAGCTTCAAATGCAGGCGAAACAAACGAGTTAGCTTCTAATCCATGCGAAACTCATGATTTAGCTTCAAATCAATATGTAGAAGCTTTACCTTCAAATCCATGCTGAACAAATAATTTAGCTTCAAACACTTGGGATATAAGTGATATAGCTTCAAATGCAGACGATCAAACGAGTTAGCTTCAAAATCCATGCGATAAACTTGATTTAGCTTCAAATCAATGCGAAGTAGAAGGATTAGCTTAAAATCCATGCAACACAAATGATTTAGCTTCAAATACTTGCGATATAAATGATATAGCTTCAAATGCAGGCGAAGCAAACGAGTTAGCTTCTAATCGATGCGAAACTCATGATTTAGCTTCAAATCAATGCGATGTAGAAGGTTCACCTTCAAATCCATGCGCAACAAATGATTTAGCTTCAAACACTTGGGATATAAGTGATATAGCTTCAAATGCAGACGATCAAACGAGTTAGCTTCAAGTCCATGCGAAACAAATGATTTAGCATCAGATACTTGCGATATAAGTGATATAGCTTCAAATGCAGGCGAATCAAACGAGTTAGCTTCTAATCCATGCGAAACTCATGATTTAGCTTCAAATCAATGTGATGTAGAAGGTTTACCTTCAAATTCATGCTTAACAAATAATTTAGCTTCAAACACTTGGGATATAAGTGATATAGCTTCAAATGCAGACGATCAAACGAGTTAGCTTCAAAATCCATGCGATAAACTTGATTTAGCTTCAAATCAATGCGAAGTAGAAGGATTAGCTTAAAATCCATGCAACACAAATGATTTAGCTTCAAATACTTGCGATATAAATGATATAGCTTCAAATGCAGGCGAAACAAACGAGTTAGCTTCTAATCCATGCGAAACTCATGATTTAGATTCAAATCAATGCGATGTAGAAGGTTCACCTTCAAATCCATGCGCAACAAATGATTTAGCTTCAAACACTTGGGATATAAGTGATATAGCTTCAAATGCAGACGATCAAACGAGTTAGCTTCAAAATCCATGCGATAAACCTGATTTAGCTTCAAATCAATGCGAAGTAGAAGGATTAGCTTCAAATCCATGCAACACAAATGATTTAGCTTCAAGTCCTTGCGATATAAATGATATAGCTTCAAATGCAGGCGAAACAAACGAGTTAGCTTCTAATCCATGCGAAACTCATGATATAGCTTCAAATCAATGCGATGTAGAAGTTTTACCTTCAAATCCATGCGCAACAAATGATTTAGCTTCAAACACTTGGGATATAAGTGATAAAGCTTCAAATGCATACGATCAAACGAGTTAGCTTCAAAATCCATGCGATAAACTTGATTTAGCTCCAAATCAATGCGATGTAGAAGGTTTACCTTCAAACCCATGCTTAACAAATAATTTAGCTTCGAACACTTGGGATATAAGTGATATAGCTTCAAATGCAGACGATCAAACGAGTTAGCTTCAAAATCCATGCGATAAACTTGATTTAGCTTCAAATCAATGCGAAGTAGAAGGATGAGCTTCAAATCCATGTAACATAAATGATTTAGCTTCAAATACTTGCGATATAAATGATATAGCTTCAAATGTAGGCGAAACAACCGAGTTAGCTTCTAATCCATGCGAAACTCATGATTTAGCTTCAAATCAATGCGATGTAGAAGGTTTACCTTCAAATCCATGCTTAACAAATAATTTAGCTTCAAACACTTGGGATATAAGTGATATAGCTTGAAATGCAGACGATCAAACGAGTTAGCCTCAAAATCCATGCGATAAACTTGATTTAGCTTCAAATCAATGCGAAGTAGAAGGATGAGCTTCAAATCCATGCAACACAAATAATTTAGCTTCAAATACTTGCGATATAAATGATATAGCTTCAAATGCAGGCGAAACAAACGTGTTAGCTTCTATTCCATGCGAAACTCATGATTTAGCTTCAAATCAATGCGATGTAGAAGGTTTACCTTCAAATCCATGCTTAACAAATAATTTAGCTTCGAATACTTGGGATATAAGTGATATAGCTTCAAATGCAGACGATCAAACGAGTTAGCTTCAAAATCCATGCGATAAACTTGATTTAGCTTCAAATCAATGCGAAGTAGAAGGATGAGCTTCAAATCCATGTAACATAAATGATTTAGCTTCAAATACTTGCGATATAAATGATATAGCTTCAAATGCAGGCCTAACAAACGAGTTATCTTTTAATCCATGCGAAACTCATGATTTAGCTTCAAATCAATGCGATGTAGAAGGTTTACCTTCAAATCCATGCACAACAAATGATTTAGTTTCAAACACTTGGGATATACGTGATATAGCTTCAAATGCAGACGATCAAACGAGTTAGCTTCAAAATCCATGCGATAAACTTGATTTAGCTTCAAATCAATGCGAAGTAGAAGGATGAGCTTCAAATCCATGTAACACAAATGATTTAGCTTCAAATACTTGCGATGTTAATGATATAGCTTCAAATGTAGGCGAAACAAACGAGTTAGCTTCTAATCCATGCGAAACTCATGATTTAGCTTAAAATCAATGCGATGTAGAGTTTTACCTTCAAATCCATGCTTAACAAATAATTTAGCTTCAAACACTTGGGATATAAGTGATATAGCTTCAAATGCAGACGATCAAACGAGTTAGCCTCAAAATCCATGCGATAAACTTGATTTAGCTTGAAATCAATGCGAAGTAGAAGGATTAGCTTCAAATCCATGCAACACAAATGATTTAGCTTGAAGTACTTGCGATATAAATGATGTAGCTCCAAATGCAGGCGAAACAAACGAGTTAGCTTCTAATCCATGCGAAACTCATGATTTAGCTTCAAATCAATATGTAGAAGCTTTACCTTCAAATCCATGCTGAACAAATAATTTAGCTTCAAACACTTGGGATATAAGTGATATAGCTTCAAATGCAGACGATCAAACGAGTTAGCTTCAAAATCCATGCGATAAACTTGATTTAGCTTCAAATCAATGCGATGTAGAAGGTTTAGCTTCAAATCCATGCGAAACAAATGATTTAGCATCAGATACTTGCGATATAAGTGATATAGCTTCAAATGCAGGAGAAGCAAACGAGTTAGCTTATAATCCATGCGAAACTCATGATTTAGCTTCAAATCAATGCGATGTAGAAGGTTTTCCTTCAACTCCATGCTTAACAAATAATTTAGCTTCAAACACTTGGGATATAAGTGATATAGCTTTAAATGCAGACGATCAAACGACTTAGCTTCAAATTACATGCGATAAACTTGATTTAGCTTCAAATCAATGCGAAGTAGAAGGATTAGCTTCAAATCCATGCAACACAAATGATTTAGCTTCAAATACTTGCGATGTTAATGATATAGCTTCAAATGTAGGCGAAACAAACGAGTTAGCTTCTAATCCATGCGAAACTCATGATTTAGCTTAAAATCAATGCGATGTAGAGTTTTACCTTCAAATCCATGCTTAAAAAATAATTTAGCTTCAAACACTTGGGATATAAGTGATATAGCTTCAAATGCCGACGATCAAACGAGTTAGCCTCAAAATCCATGCGATAAACTTGATTTAGCTTGAAATCAATGCGAAGTAGAAGGATTAGCTTCAAATCCATGCAACACAAATGATTTAGCTTGAAGTACTTGCGATATAAGTGATATAGCTTCAAATGCAGGCGAAACAAACGAGTTAGCTTCTAATCCATGCGAAACTCATGATTTAGCTTCAAATCAATATGTAGAAGCTTTACCTTCAAATCCATGCTGAACAAATAATTTAGCTTCAAACACTTGGGATATAAGTGATATAGCTTCAAATGCAGACGATCAAACGAGTTAGCTTCAAAATCCATGCGATAAACTTGATTTAGCTTCAAATCAATGCGAAGTAGAAGGATTAGCTTAAAATCCATGCAACACAAATGATTTAGCTTCAAATACTTGCGATATAAATGATATAGCTTCAAATGCAGGCGAAGCAAACGAGTTAGCTTCTAATCGATGCGAAACTCATGATTTAGCTTCAAATCAATGCGATGTAGAAGGTTCACCTTCAAATCCATGCGCAACAAATGATTTAGCTTCAAACACTTGGGATATAAGTGATATAGCTTCAAATGCAGACGATCAAACGAGTTAGCTTCAAGTCCATGCGAAACAAATGATTTAGCATCAGATACTTGCGATATAAGTGATATAGCTTCAAATGCAGGCGAATCAAACGAGTTAGCTTCTAATCCATGCGAAACTCATGATTTAGCTTCAAATCAATGTGATGTAGAAGGTTTACCTTCAAATTCATGCTTAACAAATAATTTAGCTTCAAACACTTGGGATATAAGTGATATAGCTTCAAATGCAGACGATCAAACGAGTTAGCTTCAAAATCCATGCGATAAACTTGATTTAGCTTCAAATCAATGCGAAGTAGAAGGATTAGCTTAAAATCCATGCAACACAAATGATTTAGCTTCAAATACTTGCGATATAAATGATATAGCTTCAAATGCAGGCGAAACAAACGAGTTAGCTTCTAATCCATGCGAAACTCATGATTTAGATTCAAATCAATGCGATGTAGAAGGTTCACCTTCAAATCCATGCGCAACAAATGATTTAGCTTCAAACACTTGGGATATAAGTGATATAGCTTCAAATGCAGACGATCAAACGAGTTAGCTTCAAAATCCATGCGATAAACCTGATTTAGCTTCAAATCAATGCGAAGTAGAAGGATTAGCTTCAAATCCATGCAACACAAATGATTTAGCTTCAAGTCCTTGCGATATAAATGATATAGCTTCAAATGCAGGCGAAACAAACGAGTTAGCTTCTAATCCATGCGAAACTCATGATATAGCTTCAAATCAATGCGATGTAGAAGTTTTACCTTCAAATCCATGCGCAACAAATGATTTAGCTTCAAACACTTGGGATATAAGTGATAAAGCTTCAAATGCATACGATCAAACGAGTTAGCTTCAAAATCCATGCGATAAACTTGATTTAGCTCCAAATCAATGCGATGTAGAAGGTTTACCTTCAAACCCATGCTTAACAAATAATTTAGCTTCGAACACTTGGGATATAAGTGATATAGCTTCAAATGCAGACGATCAAACGAGTTAGCTTCAAAATCCATGCGATAAACTTGATTTAGCTTCAAATCAATGCGAAGTAGAAGGATGAGCTTCAAATCCATGTAACATAAATGATTTAGCTTCAAATACTTGCGATATAAATGATATAGCTTCAAATGTAGGCGAAACAACCGAGTTAGCTTCTAATCCATGCGAAACTCATGATTTAGCTTCAAATCAATGCGATGTAGAAGGTTTACCTTCAAATCCATGCTTAACAAATAATTTAGCTTCAAACACTTGGGATATAAGTGATATAGCTTGAAATGCAGACGATCAAACGAGTTAGCCTCAAAATCCATGCGATAAACTTGATTTAGCTTCAAATCAATGCGAAGTAGAAGGATGAGCTTCAAATCCATGCAACACAAATAATTTAGCTTCAAATACTTGCGATATAAATGATATAGCTTCAAATGCAGGCGAAACAAACGTGTTAGCTTCTATTCCATGCGAAACTCATGATTTAGCTTCAAATCAATGCGATGTAGAAGGTTTACCTTCAAATCCATGCTTAACAAATAATTTAGCTTCGAATACTTGGGATATAAGTGATATAGCTTCAAATGCAGACGATCAAACGAGTTAGCTTCAAAATCCATGCGATAAACTTGATTTAGCTTCAAATCAATGCGAAGTAGAAGGATGAGCTTCAAATCCATGTAACATAAATGATTTAGCTTCAAATACTTGCGATATAAATGATATAGCTTCAAATGCAGGCCTAACAAACGAGTTATCTTTTAATCCATGCGAAACTCATGATTTAGCTTCAAATCAATGCGATGTAGAAGGTTTACCTTCAAATCCATGCACAACAAATGATTTAGTTTCAAACACTTGGGATATACGTGATATAGCTTCAAATGCAGACGATCAAACGAGTTAGCTTCAAAATCCATGCGATAAACTTGATTTAGCTTCAAATCAATGCGAAGTAGAAGGATGAGCTTCAAATCCATGTAACACAAATGATTTAGCTTCAAATACTTGCGATGTTAATGATATAGCTTCAAATGTAGGCGAAACAAACGAGTTAGCTTCTAATCCATGCGAAACTCATGATTTAGCTTAAAATCAATGCGATGTAGAGTTTTACCTTCAAATCCATGCTTAACAAATAATTTAGCTTCAAACACTTGGGATATAAGTGATATAGCTTCAAATGCAGACGATCAAACGAGTTAGCCTCAAAATCCATGCGATAAACTTGATTTAGCTTGAAATCAATGCGAAGTAGAAGGATTAGCTTCAAATCCATGCAACACAAATGATTTAGCTTGAAGTACTTGCGATATAAATGATGTAGCTCCAAATGCAGGCGAAACAAACGAGTTAGCTTCTAATCCATGCGAAACTCATGATTTAGCTTCAAATCAATATGTAGAAGCTTTACCTTCAAATCCATGCTGAACAAATAATTTAGCTTCAAACACTTGGGATATAAGTGATATAGCTTCAAATGCAGACGATCAAACGAGTTAGCTTCAAAATCCATGCGATAAACTTGATTTAGCTTCAAATCAATGCGAAGTAGAAGGATTAGCTTAAAATCCATGCAACACAAATGATTTAGCTTCAAATACTTGCGATATAAATGATATAGCTTCAAATGCAGGCGAAGCAAACGAGTTAGCTTCTAATCGATGTGAAACTCATGATTTAGCTTCAAATCAATGCGATGTAGAAGGTTCACCTTCAAATCCATGCGCAACAAATGATTTAGCTTCAAACACTTGGGATATAAGTGATATAGCTTCAAATGCAGACGATCAAACGAGTTAGCTTCAAGTCCACGCGAAACAAGTGATTTAGCTTCAGACACTTGCGATATAAGTGATATAGCTTCAAATGCAGAAGAAACAAACGAGTTATCTTCAAATCCATGCCATGCACTTGATTTAGCTGAAAGTCAATGAGATGTAGAAGGTTTAGCATCAAATCCATGCGAAACAAATGATTTAGCATCAGATACTTGCGATATAAGTGATATAGCTTCAAATGCTGGCGAATCAAACGAGTTAGCTTCTAATCCATGCGAAACTCATGATTTAGCTTCAAATCAATGTGATGCAGAAGGTTTACCTTCAAATTCATGCTTAACAAATAATTTAGCTTCAAACACTTGGGATATAAGTGATTTAGCTTCAAATGCAGACGATCAAACGAGTTAGCTTCAAAATCCATGCGATAAACTTGATTTAGCTTCAAATCAATGCGAAGTAGAAGGATTAGCTTAAAATCCATGCAACACAAATGATTTAGCTTCAAATACTTGCGATATAAATGATATAGCTTCAAATGCAGGCGAAACAAACGAGTTAGCTTCTAATCCATGCGAAACTCATGATTTAGATTCAAATCAATGCGATGTAGAAGGTTCACCTTCAAATCCATGCGCAACAAATGATTTAGCTTCAAACACTTGGGACATAAGTGATATAGCTTCAAATGCAGACGATCAAACGAGTTAGCTTCAAAATCCATGCGATAAACCTGATTTAGCTTCAAATCAATGCGAAGTAGAAGGATTAGCTTCAAATCCATGCAACACAAATGATTTAGCTTCAAGTCCTTGCGATATAAATGATATAGCTTCAAATGCAGGCGAAACAAACGAGTTAGCTTCTAATCCATGCGAAACTCATGATTTAGCTTCAAATCAATGCGATGTAGAAGTTTTACCTTCAAATCCATGCGCAACAAATGATTTAGCTTCAAACACTTGGGATATAAGTGATAAAGCTTCAAATGCATACGATCAAACGAGTTAGCTTCAAAATCCATGCGATAAACTTGATTTAGCTTCAAATCAATGCGATGTAGAAGGTTTACCTTCAAACCCATGCTTAACAAATAATTTAGCTTCGAACACTTGGGATATAAGTGATATAGCTTCAAATGCAGACGATCAAACGAGTTAGCTTCAAAATCCATGCGATAAACTTGATTTAGCTTCAAATCAATGCGAAGTAGAAGGATGAGCTTCAAATCCATGTAACATAAATGATTTAGCTTCAAATACTTGCGATATAAATGATATAGCTTCAAATGTAGGCGAAACAACCGAGTTAGCTTCTAATCCATGCGAAACTCATGATTTAGCTTCAAATCAATGCGATGTAGAAGGTTTACCTTCAAATCCATGCTTAACAAATAATTTAGCTTCAAATACTTGGGATATAAGTGATATAGCTTCAAATGCAGAAGATCAAACGAGTTAGCCTCAAAATCCATGCGATAAATTTGATTTAGCTTCAAATCAATGCGAAGTAGAAGGATGAGCTTCAAATCCATGCAACACAAATAATTTAGCTTCAAATACTTGCGATATAAATGACATAGCTTCAAATGTAGGCGAAACAAACGAGTTAGCTTCTAATCCATGCGAAACTCATGATTTAGCTTCAAATAAATGCGATGTAGAAGGTTTACCTTCAAATCCATGCTTAACAAATAATTTAGCTTCAAACACTTGGGATATAAGTGATATAGCTTCAAATGCAGACGATCAAACGAGTTAGCTTCAAAATCCATGCGATAAACTTGATTTAGCATCAAATCAATGCGAAGTAGAAGGATTAGCTTCAAATCCATGCAACACAAATGATTTAGCTTCAAATACTTGCGATATAAATGATATAGCTTCAAATGCAGGCCTAACAAACGAGTTATCTTTTAATCCATGCGAAACTCATGATTTAGCTTCAAATCAATGCGATGTAGAAGGTTTACCTTCAAATCCATGCACAACAAATGATTTAGCTTCAAACACTTGGGATATACGTGATATAGCTTCAAATGCAGACGATAAAACGAGTTAGCTTCAAAATCCATGCGATAAACTTGATTTAGCTTCAAATCAATGCGAAGTAGAAGGATGAGCTTCAAATCCATGTAACACAAATGATTTAGCTTCAAATACTTGCGATATAAATGATATAGCTTCAAATGTAGGCGAAACAAACGAGTCAGCTTCTAATCCATGCGAAACTCATGATTTAGCTTCAAATCAATGCGATGTAGAAGGTTTACCTTCAAATCCATGCTTAACAATTAATTTAGCTTCAGAAACTTGGGATATAAGTGATATAGCTTCAAATGCAGACGATCAAACGAGTTAGCTTCAAAATCCATGCGATAAACTTGATTTAGCTTCAAATCAATGCGAAGTAGAAGGATGAGCTTCAAATCCATGTAACACAAATGATTTAGCTTCAAATACTTGCGATGTTAATGATATAGCTTCAAATGCAGGCGAATCAAACGAGTTAACTTCTAATCCATGCGAAACTCATGATTTAGCTTCAAATCAATGTGATGTAGAAGGTTTACCTTCAAATTCATGCTTAACAAATAATTTAGCTTCAAACACTTGGGATATAAGTGATATAGCTTCAAATGCAGACGATCAAACGAGTTAGCCTCAAAATCCATGCGATAAACTTGATTTAGCTTCAAATCAATGCGAAGTAGAAGGATTAGCTTAAAATCCATGCAACACAAATGATTTAGCTTCAAATACTTGCGATATAAATGATATAGCTTCAAATGCAGGCGAAACAAACGTGTTAGCTTCTATTCCATGCGAAACTCATGATTTAGCTTCAATTCAATGCGATGTAGAAGGTTTACCTTCAAATCCATGCTTAACAAATAATTTAGCTTCGAATACTTGGGATATAAGTGATATAGCTTCAAATGCAGACGATCAAACGAGTTAGCTTCAAAATCCATGCGATAAACTTGATTTAGCTTCAAATCAATGCGAAGTAGAAGGATGAGCTTCAAATCCATGTAACATAAATGATTTAGCTTCAAATACTTGCGATATAAATGATATAGCTTCAAATGTAGGCGAAACAACCGAGTTAGCTTCTAATCCATGCGAAACTCATGATTTAGCTTCAAATCAATGCGATGTAGAAGGTTTACCTTCAAATCCATGCTTAACAAATAATTTAGCTTCAAATACTTGGGATATAAGTGATATAACTTCAAATGCAGAAGATCAAACGAGTTAGCCTCAAAATCCATGCGATAAACTTGATTTAGCTTCAAATCAATGCGAAGTAGAAGGATGAGCTTCAAATCCATGCAACACAAATAATTTAGCTTCAAATACTTGCGATATAAATGATATAGCTTCAAATGTAGGCGAAACAAACGAGTTAGCTTCTAATCCATGCGAAACTCATGATTTAGCTTCAAATAAATGCGATGTAGAAGGTTTACCTTCTAATCCATGCTTAACAAATAATTTAGCTTCAAACACTTGGGATATAAGTGATATAGCTTCAAATGCAGACGATCAAACGAGTTAGCTTCAAAATCCATGCGATAAACTTGATTTAGCATCAAATCAATGCGAAGTAGAAGGATTAGCTTCAAATCCATGCAACAAATGATTTAGCTTCAAATACTTGCGATATAAATGATATAGCTTCAAATGCAGGCCTAACAAACGAGTTATCTTTTAATCCATGCGAAACTCATGATTTAGCTTCAAATCAATGCGATGTAGAAGGTTTACCTTCAAATCCATGCACAACAAATGATTTAGCTTCAAACACTTGGGATATACGTGATATAGCTTCAAATGCAGACGATCAAACGAGTTAGCTTCAAAATCCATGCGATAAACTTGATTTAGCTTCAAATCAATGCGAAGTAGAAGGATGAGCTTCAAATCCATGTAACACAAATGATTTAGCTTCAAATACTTGCGATATAAATGATATAGCTTCAAATGTAGGCGAAACAAACGAGTCAGCTTCTAATCCATGCGAAACTCATGATTTAGCTTCAAATCAATGCGATGTAGAAGGTTTACCTTCAAATCCATGCTTAACAAATAATTTAGCTTCAGAAACTTGGGATATAAGTGATATAGCTTCAAATGCAGACGATCAAACGAGTTAGCTTCAAAATCCATGCGATAAACTTGATTTAGCTTCAAATCAATGCGAAGTAGAAGGATGAGCTTCAAATCCATGTAACACAAATGATTTAGCTTCAAATACTTGCGATGTTAATGATATAGCTTCAAATGTAGGCGAAACAAACGAGTTAGCTTCTAATCCATGCGAAACTCATGATTTAGCTTAAAATCAATGCGATGTAGAGTTTTACCTTCAAATCCATGCTTAACAAATAATTTAGCTTCAAACACTTGGGATATAAGTGATATAGCTTCAAATGCAGACGATCAAACGAGTTAGCCTCAAAATCCATGCGATAAACTTGATTTAGCTTGAAATCAATGCGAAGTAGAAGGATCAGCTTCAAATCCATGCAACACAAATGATTTAGCTTCAAATACTTGCGATATAAATGATATAGCTTCAAATGCAGGCGAAACAAACGTGTTGGCTTCTAATCCATGCGAAACTCATGATTTAGCTTCAAATCAATGCGATGTAGAAGGTTTACCTTCAAATCCATGCTTAACAAATAATTTAGCTTCAAATACTTGGGATATAAGTGATATAGCTTCAAATGCAGAAGATCAAACGAGTTAGCCTCAAAATCCATGCGATAAACTTGATTTAGCTTCAAATCAATGCGAAGTAGAAGGATGAGCTTCAAATCCATGCAACACAAATGATTTAGCTTCAAATACTTGCGATATAAATGATATAGCTTCAAATGCAGGCGAAACAAACGAGTTAGCTTCTAATCCATGCGAAACTCATGATTTAGCTTCAAATAAATGCGATGTAGAAGGTTTACCTTCAAATCCATGATTAACAAATAATTTAGCTTCAAACACTTGGGATATAAATGATATAGCTTCAAATGCAGACGATCAAACGAGTTAGCTTCAAAATCCATGCGATAAACTTGATTTAGCATCAAATCAATGCGAAGTAGAAGGATTAGCTTCAAATCCATGCAACACAAGTGATTTAGCTTCAGACACTTGAGATATAAGTGATATACCTTGAAATGCAGACGATCAAACGATTTAGCTTCAAGTCCACGCGAAACAAGTGATTTAGCTTCAGACACTTGCGATATAAGTGATATAGCTTCAAATGCAGAAGAAACAAACGAGTTATCTTCAAATCCATGCCAAGCACTTGATTTAGCTGAAAATCAATGCGATGTAGAAGGTTTAGCTTCAAATCCATGCGAAACAAATGATTTAGCATCAGATACTTGCGATATAAGTGATATAGCTTCAAATGCAGGAGAAACAAACGAGTTAGCTTCTAATCGATGCGAAACTCATGATTTAGCTTCAAATCAATGCGATGTAGAAGGTTCACCTTCAAATCCATGCGCAACAAATGATTTAGCTTCAAACACTTGGGATATAAGTGATATAGCTTCAAATGCAGACGATCAAACGGGTTAGCTTCAAAATCCATGCGATAAACCTGATTTAGCTTCAAATCAATGCGAAGTAGAAGGATTAGCTTCAAATCCATGCAACACAAATGATTTAGCTTCAAGTCCTTGCGATATAAATGATATAGCTTCAAATGCAGGCGAAACAAACGAGTTAGCTTCTAATCCATGCGAAACTCATGATTTAGCTTCAAATCAATGCGATGTAGAAGGTTCACCTTCAAATCCATGCGCAACAAATGATTTAGCTTCAAACACTTGGGATATAAGTGATATAGCTTCAAATGCAGACGATCAAACGAGTTAGCTTCAAGTCCACGCGAAACAAGTGATTTAGCTTCAGACACTTGCGATATAAGTGATATAGCTTCAAATGCAGAAGAAACAAACGAGTTATCTTCAAATCCATGCCATGCACTTGATGTAGCTGAAAATCAATGAGATGTAGAAGGTTTAGCATCAAATCCATGCGAAACAAATGATTTAGCATCAGATACTTGCGATATAAGTGATATAGCTTCAAATGCAGGCGAAACTAACGAGTTAGCTTCTAATCCATGCGAAACTCATGATTTAGCTTCAAATCAATGTGATGTAGAAGGTTCACCTTCAAATTCATGCTTAACAAATAATTTAGCTTCAAACACTTGGGATATAAGTGATATAGCTTCAAATGCAGACGATCAAACGAATTAGCTTCAAAATCCATGCGATAAACTTCATTTAGCTTCAAATCAATGCGAAGTAGAAGGATTAGCTTAAAATCCATGCAACACAAATGATTTAGCTTCAAATACTTGCGATATAAATGATATAGCTTCAAATGCAGGCGAAACAAACGAGTTAGCTTCTAATCCATGCGAAATTCATGATTTAGATTCAAATCAATGCGATATAGAAGGTTCACCTTCAAATCCATGCGCAACAAATGATTTAGCTTCAAACACTTGGGATATAAGTGATATAGCTTCAAATGCAGACGATCAAACGAGTTAGCTTCAAAATCCATGCGATAAACCTGATTTAGCTTCAAATCAATGCGAAGTAGAAGGATTAGCTTCAAATCCATGCAACACAAATGATTTAGCTTCAAGTCCTTGCGATATAAATGATATAGCTTCAAATGCAGGCAAAACAATCGAGTTAGCTTGTAATCCATGCGAAACTCATGATTTAGCTTCAAATCAATGCGATGTAGAAGGTTTACCTTCAAATCCATGCACGACAAATGATTTAGCTTCAGACACTTGGGATATAAGTGATATAGCTTCAAATGCAGGCGAAACAAACGAGTTAGCTTCTAATCCATGCGAAACTCATGATTTAGCTTCAAATCAATGTGATGTAGAAGGTTTACCTTCAAATTCATGCTTAACAAATAATTTAGCTTCAAACACTTGGGATATAAGTGATATAGCTTCAAATGCAGACGATCAAACGAGTTAGCTTCAAAATCCATGCGATAAACTTGATTTAGCTTCAAATCAATGCGAAGTAGAAGGATTAGCTTAAAATCCATGCAACACAAATGATTTAGCTTCAAATACTTGCGATATAAATGATATAGCTTCAAATGCAGGCCTAACAAACGAGTTATCTTTTAATCCATGCGAAACTCATGATTTAGCTTCAAATCAATGCGATGTAGAAGGTTTACCTTCAAATCCATGCACAACAAATGATTTAGCTTCAAACACTTGGGATATACGTGATATAGCTTCAAATGCAGACGATCAAACGAGTTAGCTTCAAAATCCATGCGATAAACTTGATTTAGCTTCAAATCAATGCGAAGTAGAAGGATGAGCTTCAAATCCATGTAACACAAATGATTTAGCTTCAAATACTTGCGATATAAATGATATAGCTTCAAATGTAGGCGAAACAAACGAGTCAGCTTCTAATCCATGCGAAACTCATGATTTAGCTTCAAATCAATGCGATGTAGAAGGTTTACCTTCAAATCCATGCTTAACAAATAATTTAGCTTCAGAAACTTGGGATATAAGTGATATAGCTTCAAATGCAGACGATCAAACGAGTTAGCTTCAAAATCCATGCGATAAACTTGATTTAGCTTCAAATCAATGCGAAGTAGAAGGATGAGCTTCAAATCCATGTAACACAAATGATTTAGCTTCAAATACTTGCGATGTTAATGATATAGCTTCAAATGTAGGCGAAACAAACGAGTTAGCTTCTAATCCATGCGAAACTCATGATTTAGCTTAAAATCAATGCGATGTAGAGTTTTACCTTCAAATCCATGCTTAACAAATAATTTAGCTTCAAACACTTGGGATATAAGTGATATAGCTTCAAATGCAGACGATCAAACGAGTTAGCCTCAAAATCCATGCGATAAACTTGATTTAGCTTGAAATCAATGCGAAGTAGAAGGATCAGCTTCAAATCCATGCAACACAAATGATTTAGCTTCAAATACTTGCGATATAAATGATATAGCTTCAAATGCAGGCGAAACAAACGTGTTGGCTTCTAATCCATGCGAAACTCATGATTTAGCTTCAAATCAATGCGATGTAGAAGGTTTACCTTCAAATCCATGCTTAACAAATAATTTAGCTTCAAATACTTGGGATATAAGTGATATAGCTTCAAATGCAGAAGATCAAACGAGTTAGCCTCAAAATCCATGCGATAAACTTGATTTAGCTTCAAATCAATGCGAAGTAGAAGGATGAGCTTCAAATCCATGCAACGCAAATGATTTAGCTTCAAATACTTGCGATATAAATGATATAGCTTCAAATGCAGGCGAAACAAACGAGTTAGCTTCTAATCCATGCGAAACTCATGATTTAGCTTCAAATAAATGCGATGTAGAAGGTTTACCTTCAAATCCATGATTAACAAATAATTTAGCTTCAAACACTTGGGATATAAATGATATAGCTTCAAATGCAGACGATCAAACGAGTTAGCTTCAAAATCCATGCGATAAACTTGATTTAGCATCAAATCAATGCGAAGTAGAAGGATTAGCTTCAAATCCATGCAACACAAGTGATTTAGCTTCAGACACTTGAGATATAAGTGATATACCTTGAAATGCAGACGATCAAACGATTTAGCTTCAAGTCCACGCGAAACAAGTGATTTAGCTTCAGACACTTGCGATATAAGTGATATAGCTTCAAATGCAGAAGAAACAAACGAGTTATCTTCAAATCCATGCCAAGCACTTGATTTAGCTGAAAATCAATGCGATGTAGAAGGTTTAGCTTCAAATCCATGCGAAACAAATGATTTAGCATCAGATACTTGCGATATAAGTGATATAGCTTCAAATGCAGGAGAAACAAACGAGTTAGCTTCTAATCGATGCGAAACTCATGATTTAGCTTCAAATCAATGCGATGTAGAAGGTTCACCTTCAAATCCATGCGCAACAAATGATTTAGCTTCAAACACTTGGGATATAAGTGATATAGCTTCAAATGCAGACGATCAAACGGGTTAGCTTCAAAATCCATGCGATAAACCTGATTTAGCTTCAAATCAATGCGAAGTAGAAGGATTAGCTTCAAATCCATGCAACACAAATGATTTAGCTTCAAGTCCTTGCGATATAAATGATATAGCTTCAAATGCAGGCGAAACAAACGAGTTAGCTTCTAATCCATGCGAAACTCATGATTTAGCTTCAAATCAATGCGATGTAGAAGGTTCACCTTCAAATCCATGCGCAACAAATGATTTAGCTTCAAACACTTGGGATATAAGTGATATAGCTTCAAATGCAGACGATCAAACGAGTTAGCTTCAAGTCCACGCGAAACAAGTGATTTAGCTTCAGACACTTGCGATATAAGTGATATAGCTTCAAATGCAGAAGAAACAAACGAGTTATCTTCAAATCCATGCCATGCACTTGATGTAGCTGAAAATCAATGAGATGTAGAAGGTTTAGCATCAAATCCATGCGAAACAAATGATTTAGCATCAGATACTTGCGATATAAGTGATATAGCTTCAAATGCAGGCGAAACTAACGAGTTAGCTTCTAATCCATGCGAAACTCATGATTTAGCTTCAAATCAATGTGATGTAGAAGGTTCACCTTCAAATTCATGCTTAACAAATAATTTAGCTTCAAACACTTGGGATATAAGTGATATAGCTTCAAATGCAGACGATCAAACGAATTAGCTTCAAAATCCATGCGATAAACTTCATTTAGCTTCAAATCAATGCGAAGTAGAAGGATTAGCTTAAAATCCATGCAACACAAATGATTTAGCTTCAAATACTTGCGATATAAATGATATAGCTTCAAATGCAGGCGAAACAAACGAGTTAGCTTCTAATCCATGCGAAATTCATGATTTAGATTCAAATCAATGCGATATAGAAGGTTCACCTTCAAATCCATGCGCAACAAATGATTTAGCTTCAAACACTTGGGATATAAGTGATATAGCTTCAAATGCAGACGATCAAACGAGTTAGCTTCAAAATCCATGCGATAAACCTGATTTAGCTTCAAATCAATGCGAAGTAGAAGGATTAGCTTCAAATCCATGCAACACAAATGATTTAGCTTCAAGTCCTTGCGATATAAATGATATAGCTTCAAATGCAGGCAAAACAATCGAGTTAGCTTGTAATCCATGCGAAACTCATGATTTAGCTTCAAATCAATGCGATGTAGAAGGTTTACCTTCAAATCCATGCACGACAAATGATTTAGCTTCAGACACTTGGGATATAAGTGATATAGCTTCAAATGCAGGCGAAACAAACGAGTTAGCTTCTAATCCATGCGAAACTCATGATTTAGCTTCAAATCAATGTGATGTAGAAGGTTTACCTTCAAATTCATGCTTAACAAATAATTTAGCTTCAAACACTTGGGAGATAAGTGATATAGCTTCAAATGCAGACGATCAAACGAGTTAGCTTCAAAATCCATGCGATAAACTTGATTTAGCTTCAAATCAATGCGAAGTAGAAGGATTAGCTTAAAATCCATGCAACACAAATGATTTAGCTTCAAATACTTGCGATATAAATGATATAGCTTCAAATGCAGGCGAAACAAACGAGTTAGCTTCTAATCCATGCGAAACTCATGATTTAGATTCAAATCAATGCGATGTAGAAGGTTCACCTTCAAATCCATGCGCAACAAATGATTTAGCTTCAAACACTTGGGATATAAGTGATATAGCTTCAAATGCAGACGATCAAACGAGTTAGCTTCAAAATCCATGCGATAACCCTGATTTAGCTTCAAATCAATGCGAAGTAGAAGGATTAGCTTCAAATCCATGCAACACAAATGATTTAGCTTCAAGTCCTTGCGATATAAATGATATAGCATCAAATGCAGGCGAAACAAACGAGTTAGCTTCTAATCCATGCGAAACTCATGATTTAGCTTCAAATCAATGCGATGTAGAAGGTTCACCTTCAAATCCATGCGCAACAAATGATTTAGCTTCAAACACTTGGGATATAAGTGATATAGCTTCAAATGCAGACGATCAAACGAGTTAGCTTCAAGTCCACGCGAAACAAGTGATTTAGCTACAGACACTTGCGATATAAGTGATATAGCTTCAAATGCAGAAGAAACAAACGAGTTATCTTCAAATCCATGCCATGCACTTGATGTAGCTGAAAATCAATGAGATGTAGAAGGTTTAGCATCAAATCCATGCGAAACAAATGATTTAGCATCAGATACTTGCGATATAAGTGATATAGCTTCAAATGCAGGCGAAACTAACGAGTTAGCTTCTAATCCATGCGAAACTCATGATTTAGCTTCAAATCAATGTGATGTAGAAGGTTCACCTTCAAATTCATGCTTAACAAATAATTTAGCTTCAAACACTTGGGATATAAGTGATATAGCTTCAAATGCAGACGATCAAACGAATTAGCTTCAAAATCCATGCGATAAACTTCATTTAGCTTCAAATCAATGCGAAGTAGAAGGATTAGCTTCAAATCCATGCAAGACAAATGTTTTAGCTTCAAATACTTGCGACATAAATGATATACCTTCAAATGCAGGCGAAACAAACGAGTTAGCTTCTAATCCATGCGAATCTCATGATTTAACTTCAAATCAATGCGATGTAGAAGGTTTACCTTCAAATCCATGCTTAACAAATAATTTAGCTTTAGACAGTTGCGATATAAGTGATATAGCTTCAAATGCAGAAGAAACAAACGAGTTATCTTCAAATCCATGCCAAGCACTTGATTTAGCTTCAAATCAATGCGAAGTAGAAGGATTAGCTTCAAATCCATGCAACACAAATGATTTAGCTTCAAATACTTGCGATATAAATGATATAGCTTCAAATGCAGGCGAAACAAACGAGTTAGCTTCTAATCCATGCGAAACTCACGATTTAGATTCAAATCAATGCGATATAGAAGGTTCACCTTCAAATCCATGCGCAACAAATGATTTAGCTTCAAACACTTGGGATATAAGTGATATAGCTTCAAATGCAGACGATCAAACGAGTTAGCTTCAAAATCCATGCGATAAACCTGATTTAGCTTCAAATCAATGCGATGTAGAAGGTTTACCTTCAAATCCATGCACGACAAATGATTTAGCTTCAGACACTTGGGATATAAGTGATATAGCTTCAAATGCGGGCGAAACAAACGAGTTAGCTTCTAATCCATGCGAAACTCATGATTTAGCTTCAAATCAATGCGAAGTAGATGGATTAGCTTCAAATCCATGCAACACAAATAAATTAGCTTCAAATACTTGCGATATAAATGATATAGCTTCAAATGCAGGCGAAACAAACGAGTTAGCTCCTAATTCATGCGAAACTCATGATTTAGCCTCAAATCAATGCGATGTAGAAGGTTTACCCTCAAATCCATGCGCAACTAATGATTTAGCTTCAAACAATTGGGATATAAGCGATATAGCTTGAAATGCAGACGATCAAACGAGTAAGCTTCAAAATCCATGCGATAAACTTGATTTAGCTTCAAATCAATGCGAAGTAGAAGGTTTACCTTCAAGTCCATGCACAACAAATGATGTAGCTTCAGACACTTGTGATATAAGTGATATAGCTTCAAATGCAGACGATCAATCGAGTTAGCTTCAAAATCCATGCGTTAAACTTGATTTAGCTTCAAATCAATGCGAAGTAGAAGGATGAGCTTCAAATCCATGCAACACAAATGATTTAGCTTCAAATACTTGCGATATTAATGATATAGCTTCAAATGCAGGAGAAACAAACGAGTTAGCTTCTAATCCATGCGAAACTCATGATTTAGCTTCAAATCAATGCGATGTAGAAGGTTTACCTTCGAATCCATGCACAACAAATGATTTAGCTTCAGACACTTGCGATATAAGCGATATAGCTTCAAATGCAGAAGAAACAAACGAGTTATCTTCAAATCCATGCCAAGCACTTGATTTAGCTGAAATCAATGCGATGTAGAAGGTTTAGCTTCAAATCCATGCGAAACACATGATTTAGCTTCAAATGCAGCCGAAACAAACGAGTTAGCTTCAAATCTATGGGAAACAAACGTGTTAACTTCAAATCGAAGCGAAACACGTGATTTAGTTTCAAACCGATGCGATGTAGAAGGCTTGGCTTCAAATCCATGGGGAACACATGATTTAGCTTCAAATCAATGCAAAGTAGAAGGCATAGCGTCAAATCCATGCGAAACAAATGATTTAGGTTCAGATACTTGCGGTATAAGTGATACAGCTTCAAATGCAGACGAACAAACGAGTTAGCTTCATATCTATACGAAAAACATGATTTAGCTTCAAATCAATGCGATGTAGAAGGTTTACCTTCAAATCCATGCTTAACAAATGATTTAGCTTCAAACACTTGGGATATAAGTGATATAGCTTGAAATGCAGACGATCAAACGAGTTAGCTTCAAAATCCATGCGATAAACTTGATTTAGCTTCAAATCAATGCGAAGTAGAAGGATTAGCTTCAAATCTATGCAAGACAAATGTTTTAGCTTCAAATACTTGCGACATAAATGATATAGCTTCAAATGCAGGCGAAACAAACGAGTTAGCTTCTAATCCATGCGAAACTCATGATTTAACTTCAAATCAATGCGATGTAGAAGGTTTACCTTCAAATCCATGCTTAACAAATAATTTAGCTTTAGACAGTTGCGATATAAGTGATATAGCTTCAAATGCAGAAGAAACAAACGAGTTATCTTCAAATCCATGCCAAGCACTTGATTTAGCTTCAAATCAATGCGAAGTAGAAGGATTAGCTTCAAATCCATGCAACACAAATGATTTTGCTTCAAATACTTGCGATATAAATGATATAGCTTCAAATGCAGGCAAAACAATCGAGTTAGCTTGTAATCCATGCGAAACTCATGATTTAGCTTCAAATCAATGCGATGTAGAAGGTTTACCTTCAAATCCATGCTTAACAAATAATTTAGCTTCTAACACTTCGGATATAAGTGATATAGCTTCAAATGCGGACGATCAAACGAGTTAGCTTCAAAATCCATACGATAAACTTGATTTAGTTTCAAATCAATGCGAAGTAGAAGGATTAGCTTCAAATCCATGCAAACACAAATGATTTAGCTTCCAATACTTGCGATATAAATGATATAGCTTCAAATGCGGGCGAAACAAACGAGTTAGCTTCTAATCCATGCGAAACTCATGATTTAGCTTCAAATCAATGCGAAGTAGAAGGATGAGCTTCAAATCCATGCAACACAAATGATTTAGCTTCCAATACTTGCGATATAAATGATATAGCTTCAAATGCGGGCGAAACAAACGAGTTAGCTTCTAATCCATGCGAAACTCATGATTTAGCTTCAAATCAATGCGAAGTAGAAGGATGAGCTGCAAATCCATGCAACACAAATGATTTAGCTTCAAATACTTACGATATAAATGATATAGCTTCAAATGCAGGCGAAACAAACGAGTTAGATTCTAATCCATGCGAAACTCATGATTTAGCTTCAAATCAATGCGATGTAGATGGTTTACCTTCAAGTCCATGCACAACAAATGATGTAGCTTCAGACACTTGGGATATAAGTGATATAGCTTCAAATGCAGACGATCAAACGAGTTAGCTTCAAAATCCATGCGTTAAACTTGATTTAGCTTCAAATCAATGCGAAGTAGAAGGATGAGCTTCAAATCCATGCAAAACAAATGATTTAGCTTCAAATACTTGCGATATAAATGATACAGGTTCAAATGCAGGCGAAACAATCTAGTTAGCTTCTAATCCATGCGAAACTCATGATTTAGCTTCAAATCAATGCGATGTAGAAGGTTTACCTTCCAATCCATGCTTAACAAATGATTTAGCTTCAAATACTTGGGATATAAATGATATAGCTTCAAATGCAGGAGAAACAAACGAGTTAGCTTATAATCCATGCGAAACTCATGATTTAGCTTCAAATCAATGCGATGTAGAACGTTTACCTTCAAATCCATGCTTAACAAATAATTTAGCTTTAGACAGTTGCGATATAAGTGATATAGCTTCAAATGCAGAAGAAACAAACGAGTTATCTTCAAATCCATGCCAAGCACTTGATTTAGCTTCAAATCAATGCGAAGTATAAGGATTAGCTTCAAATCCATGCAACACAAATAATTTAGCTTCAAATACTTGCGATATAAATGATATAGCTTCAAATGCGGGCGAAACATACGAGTTAGCTTCTAATCCATGCGAAACTCATGATTTAGCTTCAAATCAATGCGAAGTAGAAGGATGAGCTGCAAATCCATGCAACACAAATGATTTAGTTTCAAATACTTACGATATAAATGATATAGCTTCAAATGCAGGCGAAACAAACGAGTTAGCTTCTAATCCATGCGAAACTCATGATTTAGCTTCAAATCAATGCGATGTAGAAGGTTTACCTTCCAATCCATGCTTAACAAATGATTTAGCTTCAAATACTTGGGATATAAATGATATAGCTTCAAATGCAGGAGAAACAAACGAGTTAGCTTATAATCCATGCGAAACTCATGATTTAGCTTCAAATCAATGCGATGTAGAAGGTTTACCTTCAAATCCATGCTTAACAAATAATTTAGCTTCAAACACTTGGGATATAAGTGATACAGCTTCAAATGCAGACGATCGAACGAGTTAGCTTCAAAATCCATGCGATAAACTTGATTTAGCTTCAAATCAATGCGAAGTAGAAGGATTAGCTTCAAATCCATGCAACACAAATGTTTTAGCTTCAAATAATTGCGACATAAATGATATAGCTTCAAATGCAGGCGAAACAAACTAGTAAGCTTCTAATCCATGCGAAACTCATGATTTAACTTCAAATCAATGCGATGTAGAAGGTTTACCTTCAAATCTATGCTTAACAAATAATTTAGCTTCAAACACTTGGGATATAAGTGATATAGCTTGAAATGCAGACGATCAAACGAGTTAGCTTCAAAATCCATGCGATAAACTTGATTTAGCTTCAAATCAATGCGAAGTAGAAGGATTAGCTTCAAATCCATGCAACACAAATGTTTTAGCTTCAAATACTTGCGACATAAATGATATAGCTTCAAATGCAGGCGAAACAAACGAGTTAGCTTCTAATCCATGCGAAACTCATGATTTAACTTCAAATCAATGCGATATAGAAGGTATACCTTCAAATCCATGCTTAACAAATAATTTAGCTTTAGACACTTGCGATATAAGTGATATAGCTTCAAATGCAGAAGAAACAAACGAGTTATCTTCAAATCCATGCCAAGCACTTGACTTAGCTGAAAATCAAGGCGATGTAGAAGGTTTAGCTTCAAATCCATGCGAAACAAATGATTTAGCATCAGATACTTGCGATATAAGTGATATAGCTTCAAATGCAGGCGAAACAAACGAGTTAGCTTCTAATCCATGAGAAACTCATGATTTAGCTTCAAATCAATGCGATGTAGAAGGTTTACCCACAAATCCATGCGCAACTAATGATTTAGCTTCAAACACTTGGGATATAAGTGATATAGCTTGAAATGCAGACGATCAACAGAGTTAGCTTCAAAATCCATGCGATAAACTTGATTTAGCTTCAAATCAATGCGAAGTAGAAGGATTAGCTTCAAATCCATGCAACACAAATGATTTAGCTTCAAATACTTGCGATATAAATGATATAGCTTCAAATGCAGGCAAAACAATCGAGTTAGCTTGTAATTCATGCGAAACTCATGATTTAACTTCAAATCAATGCGATATAGAAGGTTTACCTTCAAATCCATGCTTAACAAATAATTTAGCTTTAGACACTTGCGATATAAGTGATATAGCTTCAAATGCAGAAGAAACAAACGAGTTATCTTCAAATCCATGCCAAGCACTTGATTTAGCTGAAAATCAATGCGATGTAGAAGGTTTAGCTTCAAATCCATGCGAAACAAATGATTTAGCATCTGATACTTGCGATATAAGTGATATAGCTTCAAATGCAGGCGAAACAAACGAGTTAGCTTCTAATCCATGAGAAACTCATGATTTAGCTTCAAATCAATGCGATGTAGAAGGTTTACCCTCAAATCCATGCGCAACTAATGATTTAGCTTCAAACACTTGGGATATAAGTGATATAGCTTGAAATGCAGACGATCAAAAGAGTTAGCTTCAAAATCCATGCGATAAACTTGATTTAGCTTCAAATCAATGCGAAGTAGAAGGATTAGCTTCAAATCCATGCAACACAAATGATTTAGCTTCAAATACTTGCGATATAAATGATATAGCTTCAAATGCAGGCAAAACAATCGAGTTAGATTGTAATTCATGCGAAACTCATGATTTAGCTTCAAATCAATGCGATGTAGAAGGTTTACCCACAAATCCATGCGCAACTAATGATTTAGCTTCAAACACTTGGGATATAAGTGATATAGCTTGAAATGCACACGATCAAACGAGTTAGCTTCAAAATCCATGCGATAAACTTGATTTAGCTTCAAATCAATGCGAAGTAGAAGGATTAGCTTCAAATCCATGCAACACAAATGTTTTAGCTTCAAATAATTGCGACATAAATGATATAGCTTCAAATGCAGGCGAAACAAACTAGTTAGCTTCTAATCCATGCGAAACTCATGATTTAACTTCAAATCAATGCGATGTAGAAGGTTTACCTTCAAATCTATGCTTAACAAATAATTTAGCTTCAAACACTTGGGATATAAGTGATATAGCTTGAAATGCAGACGATCAAACGAGTTAGCTACAAAATCCATGCGATAAACTTGATTTAGCTTCAATTCAATGCGAAGTAGAAGGATTAGCTTCAAATCCATGCAACACAAATGTTTTAGCTTCAAATACTTGCGACATAAATGATATAGCTTCAAATGCAGGCGAAACAAACGAGTTAGCTTCTAATCCATGCGAAACTCATGATTTAACTTCAAATCAATGCGATGTAGAAGGTTTACCTTCAAATCTATGCTTAACAAATAATTTAGCTTTAGACACTTGCGATATAAGTGATATAGCTTCAAATGCAGAAGTTAACAAACGAGTTATCTTCAAATCCATGCCAAGCACTTGATTTAGCTTCAAATCATTGCGAAGTAGAAGGATTAGCTTCAAATCCGTGCAACACAAATAATTTAGCTTCAAATACTTGCGATATAAATGATATAGCTTCAAATGCAGGCGAAACAAACGAGTTAGCTCCTAATCCATGCGAAACTCATGATTTAGCCTCAAATCAATGCGATGTAGAAGGTTTACCCTCAAATCAATGCGCAACTAATGATTTAGCTTCAAACAATTGGGATATAAGCGATATAGCTTGAAATGCAGACGATCAAACGAGTTAGCTTCAAAATCCATGCGATAAACTTGATTTAGCTGCAAATCAATGCGAAGTAGAAGGATGAGCTTCAAATCCATGCAAAACAAATGATTTAGCTTCAAATACTTGCGATATAAGTGATATAGCTTCAAATGCAAGCGAAACAAACGAGTTAGCTTCTAATCCATGCGAAACTCATGATTTAGCTTCAAATCAATGCGATGTAGAAGGTTTACCTTCGAATCTATGCACAACAAATGATTTAGCTTCAGACACTTGGGATATAAGTGATATAGCTTCAAATGCAGACGTTCAACGAGTTAGCATCAAGTCCACGCGAAACAAGTGATTTAGCTTCAGACACTTGCGATATAAGCGATATAGCTTCAAATGCAGAAGAAACAAACGAGTCATCTTCAAATCCATGCCAAGCACTTGATTTAGCTGAAATCAATGCGATGTGGAAGGTTTAGCTTCAAATCCATGCGAAACACATGATTTTGCTTCAAATGCAGCCGAAACAAACGAGTTAGCTTCAAATCTATGGGAAACAAACGTGTTAACTTCAAATCGAAGCGAAACACGTGATTTAGTTTCAAACCGATGCGATGTAGAAGGCTTGGCTTCAAAACCATGGGGAACACATGATTTAGCTTCAAATCAATGCGAAGTAGAAGGATGAGATTCAAATCCATGCAAAACAAATGATTTAGCTTCAAATACTTGCGATATAAGTGATATAGCTTCAAATGCAAGCGAAACAAACGAGTTAGCTTCTAATCCATACGAAACTCATGATTTAGCTTCAAATCAATGCGATGTAGAAGGTTTACCTTCGAATCCATGCACAACAAATGATTTAGCTTCAGACACTTGGGATATAAGTGATATAGCTTGAAATGCAGACGATCAAACGAGTTAGCTTCAAAATCCATGCGATAAACTTGATTTAGCTTCAAATCAATGCGAAGTAGAAGGATTAGCTTCAAATCCATGCAACACAAATGTTTTAGCTTCAAATACTTGCGACATAAATGATATAGCTTCAAATGCAGGCGAAACAAACGAGTTAGCTTCTAATCCATGCGAAACTCATGATTTAACTTCAAATCAATGCGATGTAGAAGGTTTACCTTCAAATCTATGCTTAACAAATAATTTAGCTTTAGACACTTGCGATATAAGTGATATAGCTTCAAATGCAGAAGTTAACAAACGAGTTATCTTCAAATCCATGCCAAGCACTTGATTTAGCTTCAAATCATTGCGAAGTAGAAGGATTAGCTTCAAATCCGTGCAACACAAATAATTTAGCTTCAAATACTTGCGATATAAATGATATAGCTTCAAATGCAGGCGAAACAAACGAGTTAGCTCCTAATCCATGCGAAACTCATGATTTAGCCTCAAATCAATGCGATGTAGAAGGTTTACCCTCAAATCAATGCGCAACTAATGATTTAGCTTCAAACAATTGGGATATAAGCGATATAGCTTGAAATGCAGACGATCAAACGAGTTAGCTTCAAAATCCATGCGATAAACTTGATTTAGCTGCAAATCAATGCGAAGTAGAAGGATGAGCTTCAAATCCATGCAAAACAAATGATTTAGCTTCAAATACTTGCGATATAAGTGATATAGCTTCAAATGCAAGCGAAACAAACGAGTTAGCTTCTAATCCATGCGAAACTCATGATTTAGCTTCAAATCAATGCGATGTAGAAGGTTTACCTTCGAATCTATGCACAACAAATGATTTAGCTTCAGACACTTGGGATATAAGTGATATAGCTTCAAATGCAGACGTTCAACGAGTTAGCATCAAGTCCACGCGAAACAAGTGATTTAGCTTCAGACACTTGCGATATAAGCGATATAGCTTCAAATGCAGAAGAAACAAACGAGTCATCTTCAAATCCATGCCAAGCACTTGATTTAGCTGAAATCAATGCGATGTGGAAGGTTTAGCTTCAAATCCATGCGAAACACATGATTTTGCTTCAAATGCAGCCGAAACAAACGAGTTAGCTTCAAATCTATGGGAAACAAACGTGTTAACTTCAAATCGAAGCGAAACACGTGATTTAGTTTCAAACCGATGCGATGTAGAAGGCTTGGCTTCAAAACCATGGGGAACACATGATTTAGCTTCAAATCAATGCGAAGTAGAAGGCATAGCGTCAAATCCATGCGAAACAAATGATTTAGGTTCAGATACTTGCGGTATAAGTGATACAGCTTCAAATGCAGACGAACAAACGAGTTAGCTTCATATCTATACGAAAAACATGATTTAGCTTCAAATCAATGCGATGTAGAAGGTTTACCTTCAAATCCATGCTTAACAAATGATTTAGCTTCAAACACTTGGGATGTAAGTGATATAGCTTGAAATGCAGACGATCAAACGAGTTAGCTTCAAAACCCATGCGATAAACTTAATTTAGCTTCAAATCAATGCGAAGTAGAAGGATTAGCTTCAAATCCATGCAACACAAATGTTTTAGCTTCAAATACTTGCGACATAAATGATATAGCTTCAAATGCAGGCGAAACAAACGAGTTAGCTTCTAATCCATGCGAAACTCATGATTTAACTTCAAATCAATGCGATGTAGAAGGTTTACCTTCAAATCCATGCTTAACAAATAATTTAGCTTTAGACACTTGCGATATAAGTGATATAGCTTCAAATGCAGAAGAAACAAACGAGTTATCTTCAAATCCATGCCAAGCACTTGATTTAGCTTCAAATCAATGCGAAATAGAAGGATTAGCTTCAAATCCATGCAACACAAATAATTTAGCTTCAAATACTTGCGATATAAATGATATAGCTTCAAATGCAGGCGAAACAAACTAGTTAGCTTCTAATCCATGCGAAACTCATGATTTAACTTCAAATCAATGCGATGTAGAAGGTTTACCTTCAAATCCATGCTTAACAAATAATTTAGCTTCAAATACTTGGGATATAAGTGATATAGCTTGAAATGCAGACGATCAAACGAGTTAGCTTCAAAATGCATGCGATAAACTTGATTTACCTTCAAATCAATGCGAAGTAGAAGGATTAGCTACAAATCCACGCGAAACAAGTGATTTAGCTTCAGACACTTGCGATATAAGCGATATAGCTTCAAATGCAGAAGAAACAAACGAGTCATCTTCAAATCCATGCCAAGCACTTGATTTAGCTGAAATCAATGCGATGTAGAAGGTTTAGCTTCAAATCCATGCGAAACACATGATTTAGCTTCAAATGCAGCCGAAACAAACGAGTTAGCTTCAAATCTATGGGAAACAAACGTGTTAACTTCAAATCGAAGCGAAACACGTGATTTAGTTTCAAACCGATGCGATGTAGAAGGCTTGGCTTCAAAACCATGGGGAACACATGATTTAGCTTCAAATCAATGCGAAGTAGAAGGCATAGCGTCAAATCCATGCGAAACAAATGATTTAGGTTCAGATACTTGCGGTATAAGTGATACAGCTTCAAATGCAGACGAACAAACGAGTTAGCTTCATATCTATACGAAAAACATGATTTAGCTTCAAATCAATGCGATCTAGAAGGTTTACCTTCAAATCCATGCTTAACAAATGATTTAGCTTCAAACACTTGGGATATAAGTGATATAGCTTGAAATGCAGACGGTCAAACGAGTTAGCTTCAAAATCCATGCGATAAACTTGATTTAGCTTCAAATCAATGCGAAGTAGAAGGATTAGCTTCAAATCCATGCAACACAAATGTTTTAGCTTCAAATACTTGCGACATAAATGATATAGCTTCAAATGCAGGCGAAACAAACGAGTTAGCTTCTAATCCATGCGAAACTCATGATTTAACTTCAAATCAATGCGATGTAGAAGGTTTACCTTCAAATCCATGCTTAACAAATAATTTAGCTTTAGACACTTGCGATATAAGTGATATAGCTTCAAATGCAGAAGAAACAAACGAGTTATCTTCAAATCCATGCCAAGCACTTGATTTAGCTTCAAATCAATGCGAAATAGAAGGATTAGCTTCAAATCCATGCAACACAAATAATTTAGCTTCAAATACTTGCGATATAAATGATATAGCTTCAAATGCAGGCGAAACAAACTAGTTAGCTTCTAATCCGTGCGAAACTCATGATTTAACTTCAAATCAATGCGATGTAGAAGGTTTACCTTCAAATCCATGCTTAACAAATAATTTAGCTTCAAACACTTGGGATATAAGTGATATAGCTTGAAATGCAGACGATCAAACGTGTTAGCTTCAAAATCCATACAATAAACTTGATTTAGTTTCAAATCAATGCGAAGTAGAAGGATTAGCTTCAAATCCATGCAACACAAATGATTTAGCTTCAAATACTTGCGATATAAATGATATAGCTTCAAATGCGGGCGAAACAAACGAGTTAGCTTCTAATCCATGCGAAACTCATGATTTAGCTTCAAATCAAAGCGAAGTAGATGGATGTGCTTCAAATCCATGCAACACAAATAATTTAGCTTCAAATACTTGCGATATAAATGATATAGCTTCAAATACAGGCGAAACAAACGAGTTAGATCCTAATCCATGCGAAACCCATGATTTAGCCTCAAATCAATCCGATGTAGAAGGTTTACCCTCAAATCCATGCTTAACAAATAATTTAGCTTTAGACACTTGCGATATAAGTGATATAGCTTCAAATGCAGACGATCAAACGAGTTAGCTTCAAAATCCATGCGATAAACTTGATTTATCTTCAAATCAATGCGAAGTAGAAGGATTAGCTTCAAATCCATGCAACACAAATAATTTAGCTTCAAATACTTGCGATATAAATGATATAGCTTCAAATGCAGGCGAAACAAACTAGTTAGCTTCTAATCCATGCGAAACTCATGATTTAACTTCAAATCAATGCGATGTAGAAGGTTTACCTTCAAATCCATGCTTAACAAATAATTTAGCTTTAGACACTTGCGATATAAGTGATATAGCTTCAAATGCAGAAGAAACAAACGAGTTATCTTCAAATCCATGCCAAGCACTTGATTTAGCTGAAAATCAATGCGATGTAGAAGGTTTAGCTTCAAATCCATGCGAAACAAATGATTTAGCATCAGATACTTGCGATATAAGTGATATAGTTTCAAATGCAGGCGAAACAAACGAGTTAGCTTCTAATCCATGAGAAACTCATGATTTAGCTTCAAATCAATGCGATGTAGAAGGTTTACCCTCAAATCCATGCGCAACTAATGATTTAGCTTCAAACACTTGGGATATAAGTGATATAGCTTGAAATGCAGACGATCAAAAGAGTTAGCTTCAAAATCCATGCGATAAACTTGATTTAGCTTCAAATCAATGCGAAGTAGAAGGATTAGCTTCAAATCCATGCAACACAAATGATTTAGCTTCAAATACTTGCGATATAAATGATATAGCTTCAAATGCAGGCAAAACAATCGAGTTAGCATGTATTCATGCGAAACTCATGATTTAGCTTCAAATCAATGCGATGTAGAAGGTTTACCTTCAAATCCATGCACGACAAATGATTTAGCTTCAGACACTTGGGATATAAGTGATATAGCTTGAAATGCAGACGATCAAACGAGTTAGCTTCAAAATCCATGCGATAAACTTGATTTAGCTTCAAATCAATGCGAAGTAGAAGGATGAGATTCAAATCCATGCAAAACAAATGATTTAGCTTCAAATACTTGCGATATAAGTGATATAGCTTCAAATGCAAGCGAAACAAACGAGTTAGCTTCTAATCCATACGAAACTCATGATTTAGCTTCAAATCAATGCGATGTAGAAGGTTTACCTTCGAATCCATGCACAACAAATGATTTAGCTTCAGACACTTGGGATATAAGTGATATAGCTTGAAATGCAGACGATCAAACGAGTTAGCTTCAAAATCCATGCGATAAACTTGATTTAGCTTCAAATCAATGCGAAGTAGAAGGATTAGCTTCAAATCCATGCAACACAAATGTTTTAGCTTCAAATACTTGCGACATAAATGATATAGCTTCAAATGCAGGCGAAACAAACGAGTTAGCTTCTAATCCATGCGAAACTCATGATTTAACTTCAAATCAATGCGATGTAGAAGGTTTACCTTCAAATCCATGCTTAACAAATAATTTAGCTTTAGACACTTGGGATATAAGTGATATAGCTTGAAATGCAGACGATCAAACGAGTTATCTTCAAATCCATGCCAAGCACTTGATTTAGCTTCAAATCATTGCGAAGTAGAAGGATTAGCTTCAAATCCGTGCAACACAAATAATTTAGCTTCAAATACTTGCGATATAAATGATATAGCTTCAAATGCAGGCGAAACAAACGAGTTAGCTCCTAATCCATGCGAAACTCATGATTTAGCCTCAAATCAATGCGATGTAGAAGGTTTACCCTCAAATCAATGCGCAACTAATGATTTAGCTTCAAACAATTGGGATATAAGCGATATAGCTTGAAATGCAGACGATCAAACGAGTTAGCTTCAAAATCCATGCGATAAACTTGATTTAGCTGCAAATCAATGCGAAGTAGAAGGATGAGCTTCAAATCCATGCAAAACAAATGATTTAGCTTCAAATACTTGTGATATAAGTGATATAGCTTCAAATGCAAGCGAAACAAACGAGTTAGCTTCTAATCCATGCGAAACTCATGATTTAGCTTCAAATCAATGCGATGTAGAAGGTTTACCTTCGAATCTATGCACAACAAATGATTTAGCTTCAGACACTTGGGATATAAGTGATATAGCTTCAAATGCAGACGTCCAACGAGTTAGCATCAAGTCCACGCGAAACAAGTGATTTAGCTTCAGACACTTGCGATATAAGCGATATAGCTTCAAATGCAGAAGAAACAAACGAGTCATCTTCAAATCCATGCCAAGCACTTGATTTAGCTGAAATCAATGCGATGTGGAAGGTTTAGCTTCAAATCCATGCGAAACGCATGATTTTGCTTCAAATGCAGCCGAAACAAACGAGTTAGCTTCAAATCTATGGGAAACAAACGTGTTAACTTCAAATCGAAGCGAAACACGTGATTTAGTTTCAAACCGATGCGATGTAGAAGGCTTGGCTTCAAAACCATGGGGAACACATGATTTAGCTTCAAATCAATGCGAAGTAGAAGGCATAGCGTCAAATCCATGCGAAACAAATGATTTAGGTTCAGATACTTGCGGTATAAGTGATACAGCTTCAAATGCAGACGAACAAACGAGTTAGCTTCATATCTATACGAAAAACATGATTTAGCTTCAAATCAATGCGATGTAGAAGGTTTACCTTCAAATCCATGCTTAACAAATGATTTAGCTTCAAACACTTGGGATGTAAGTGATATAGCTTGAAATGCAGACGATCAAACGAGTTAGCTTCAAAATCCATGCGATAAACTTGATTTAGCTTCAAATCAATGCGAAGTAGAAGGATTAGCTTCAAATCCATGCAACACAAATGTTTTAGCTTCAAATACTTGCGACATAAATGATATCGCTTCAAATGCAGGCGAAACAAACGAGTTAGCTTCTAATCCATGCGAAACTCATGATTTAACTTCAAATCAATGCGATGTAGAAGGTTTACCTTCAAATCCATGCTTAAAAAATAATTTAGCTTTAGACACTTGCGATATAAGTGATATAGCTTCAAATGCAGAAGAAACAAACGAGTTATCTTCAAATCCATGCCAAGCACTTGATTTAGCTTCAAATCAATGCGAAATAGAAGGATTAGCTTCAAATCCATGCAACACAAATAATTTAGCTTCAAATACTTGCGATATAAATGATATAGCTTCAAATGCAGGCGACACAAACTAGTTAGCTTCTAATCCATGCGAAACTCATGATTTAACTTCAAATCAATGCGATGTAGAAGGTTTACCTTCAAATCCATGCTTAACAAATAATTTAGCTTCAAACACTTGGGATATAAGTGATATAGCTTGAAATGCAGACGATCAAACGAGTTAGCTTCAAAATGCATGCGATAAACTTGATTTATCTTCAAATCAATGCGAAGTAGAAGGATTAGCTACAAATCCACGCGAAACAAGTGATTTAGCTTCAGACACTTGCGATATAAGCGATATAGCTTCAAATGCAGAAGAAACAAACGAGTCATCTTCAAATCCATGCCAAGCACTTGATTTAGCTGAAATCAATGCGATGTAGAAGGTTTAGCTTCAAATCCATGCGAAACACATGATTTAGCTTCAAATGCAGCCGAAACAAACGAGTTAGCTTCAAATCTATGGGAAACAAACGTGTTAACTTCAAATCGAAGCGAAACACGTGATTTAGTTTCAAACCGATGCGATGTAGAAGGCTTGGCTTCAAAACCATGGGGAACACATGATTTAGCTTCAAATCAATGCGAAGTAGAAGGCATAGCGTCAAATCCATGCGAAACAAATGATTTAGGTTCAGATACTTGCGGTATAAGTGATACAGCTTCAAATGCAGACGAACAAACGAGTTAGCTTCATATCTATACGAAAAACATGATTTAGCTTCAAATCAATGCGATGTAGAAGGTTTACCTTCAAATCCATGCTTAACAAATGATTTAGCTTCAAACACTTGGGATATAAGTGATATAGCTTGAAATGCAGACGGTCAAACGAGTTAGCTTCAAAATCCATGCGATAAACTTGATTTAGATCCAAATCAATGCGAAGTAGAAGGATTAGCTTCAAATCCATGCAACACAAATGTTTTAGCTTCAAATACTTGCGACATAAATGATATAGCTTCAAATGCAGGCGAAACAAACGAGTTAGCTTCTAATCCATGCGAAACTCATGATTTAACTTCAAATCAATGCGATGTAGAAGGTTTACCTTCAAATCCATGCTTAACAAATAATTTAGCTTTAGACACTTGCGATATAAGTGATATAGCTTCAAATGCAGAAGAAACAAACGAGTTATCTTCAAATCCATGCCAAGCACTTGATTTAGCTTCAAATCAATGCGAAATAGAAGGATTAGCTACAAATCCATGCAACACAAATAATTTAGCTTCAAATACTTGCGATATAAATGATATAGCTTCAAATGCAGGCGAAACAAACTAGTTAGCTTCTAATCCGTGCGAAACTCATGATTTAACTTCAAATCAATGCGATGTAGAAGGTTTACCTTCAAATCCATGCTTAACAAATAATTTAGCTTCAAACACTTGGGATATAAGTGATATAGCTTGAAATGCAGACGATCAAACGTGTTAGCTTCAAAATCCATACAATAAACTTGATTTAGTTTCAAATCAATGCGAAGTAGAAGGATTAGCTTCAAATCCATGCAACACAAATGATTTAGCTTCAAATACTTGCGATATAAATGATATAGCTTCAAATGCGGGCGAAACAAACGAGTTAGCTTCTAATCCATGCGAAACTCATGATTTAGCTTCAAATCAAAGCGAAGTAGATGGATGTGCTTCAAATCCATGCAACACAAATAATTTAGCTTCAAATACTTGCGATATAAATGATATAGCTTCAAATACAGGCGAAACAAACGAGTTAGATCCTAATCCATGCGAAACCCATGATTTAGCCTCAAATCAATGCGATGTAGAAGGTTTACCCTCAAATCCATGCGCAAATAATGATTTAGCTTCAAACAATTGGGATATAAGCGATATAGCTTGAAATGCAGACGATCAAACGAGTTAGCTTCAAAATCCATGCGATAAACTTGATTTAGCTTCAAATCAACGCGAAGTAGAAGGCTTAGCTTCAAATCCATGCGGAACCAATGATTTAGCTTCAAATAATTGCGATATAATTGATATAGCTTCAAATGCATACGAATCAAACGAGTTAGCTTCAAAACCCTTGCGAAACAAATGATTTAGCTTCAACTCAATGCGATGTAGAAGGTTTAGCTTCAAATCCAAGCGAAACACATGATGTAGCTTCAAATCAATGCTATGTAGGTGCTTTAGCTTCAAATCCAGGCGACACAAATGATTTAGCTTCAAATCAATGCGATGTAGAAGGTTTAGCCTCAAATCAATGCGAAGTAGAAGCCTTAGCTTCAAATCCATGCGAAACAAATGATTTGGCTTCAAATACTTGCGATATAAGAGATATAGATTCACCTGCAGGCGAAATAAACGAGATAGTTTCAAATCCATGCGAAAAAATGATTTTATTTCAAATACTTGCGATAGAAGCGATATAGCTTCAAATGCAGGCGAAACAAACGAGTTAGCTCCAAATCCATGCGAAACACATGATTTAGCATCAAATCAATGCGATGTAGAAGGTTTCGCCTCAAATCAATGCGAAATAGAAGGCTTAGCTTCAAATCCATGCGACACAAATGATTTAGCTTCTGATATTTGCGAAATATTTGATATAGCTTCAAATGCAGACAAAACAAACAAGTAAGCTTCAAATCCAAGCGAAACACATGATTTAGCATCAGATACCTGTGATATAAGTGATATAGCTTCAAATGCAGGGGTAACGAACGAGTTAGCTTCAAATACCCGCAAAACACATGATTAAGCTTCTAATCAATGCCATGTAGAAGGCATCGCTTCAAATCCATGCGAAACAAATGATTTACCTTCAAATCAACGCGATGCAGAAGGTTTAGCTTCAAATCCATGCGAAACAAATTATTTAGTTTCTAACACTTGTGATATAAGTGATATAGCTTCAAACGCAGACCAAACAAACGAGTTCGCTTCAAATCCAAGCGAAACACATGATTTAGCTTCAAATCAATGTGAGGTAGAAGGCTTAGCTTCAAATCCATGAGAAACAAATGATTTAGATTCAGATACTTGTGATATAAGTGATATAGCTTCAAATGCACACGAAACAAACGAGTTAGATTCAAATCCAAGCGAAACACATGATTTAGCTTCAAATCAATGTGATGTAGAAGGTTTAGTTTCAAACCCAAGCGAAACACATGATTTAGCATCAGATACCTGTGATATAAGTGATATAGCTTCAAATGCAGGCGAAACGAACGAGTTAGCTTCAAATCCATGCGAAACAAATGATTTTTCTTCAAATACTTGCGATTCAAGTGATATAGCTTCAACTGTAGGAGAAACAAACCAGATAGATTCAATTCCATGCGAAACACATGATTTAGCTGCAAATCAATACGATGTATACGGTTTAGCTTCAAATCCATGCGAAACAAATGATATAGCTTCAAACACTTGGGATATAAGTGATATAGCTTCAAATTCAAACGAAACAAACGAGTTAGCTTCAAAATCCGTGCGATACACATGATTTAGCTTGAAATCAATGCGATGTAGAAGGCGTAGCTTCAAATCCATGCGATACAAATGATTTAGCTTCAAACACTTGGGATATAAGTGATATAGCTTCAAATGCAGACGAATCAAACGAGTTAGCATCAAATCTATGCAATGTAAAAGGTTTCGCTTCAAATCTATGCGAATCTAATGATTGAGCTTCAATCATTTGGGATATAGGTGACATAGCTTCAAATGCAGACGACACAACCTAATTATTTTCAAATCCATGCGAAACACATGATTTAGCTGCAAATCAATGCGATGTAGAAGGCTTAGCTTCAAATCCATGCGGAACAAATGATTCAGCTTCAAATACTTGTGATATAAGTGATATAGCTTCAAATGCAGACGAAACAAAGGAGTTAGCTTCAAATCCAAGCGGATCACATGATTTAGATTCACATCAATGCGATTTAGAAGGTTTAGCTTCGAATCTATGCGAAACAAATGATTGAGCTTGAAACACTTGGGATATAGGTGATATAGCTTCAGTTGCAAGCGACACGTACGAGTTAGCTTCAGGTCCATGCAATGTAAATGGTTTAGCTTCTAATCTATGCGAATCTAATGATTGAGCTTCAATCATTTGGGATATAGGTGACATAGCTTCAAATGCAGACGAAACAACCCAATTATCTTCAAATCCATGCGGAACACATGATTTAGCTGCAAATCAATGCGATGTTGAAGACTTAGCTTCAAATCCATGCGGAACAAATGATTCAGCTTCAAATACTTGTGATATAAGTGATATAGCTTCAAATGCAGACGAAACAAGCGAGTTAGATTCAAATCCAAGCGAAACGCATGATTTAGCTTCAAATTAATACTATGTAGATGCTTTAGCTTCAAATCCATGCGACACAAATGATTTAGCTTCAAATCAATGCAATGTAGAAGGTTTAGCTTCGAATCTATGCGAATCTAATGATTAAGATTCAATCACTTGGGATGTAAGTGATGTAGCTTCAACTGCATGTGAAACAAACAAGTAAGCTTCAAATCCAAGCGAAACACATGATTTAGCTTCAACTCAATGCTATGTAGAAGGTTTAGCTTCAAATCCAAGCGAAACACATGATTTAGCTTCAAATCAACGCGAAGTAGAAGGCTTAGCTTCAAATCCATGCGGAACCAATGATTTAGCTTCAAATACTTGCGATATAAGAGATATAGATTCACCTGCAGGCGAAATAAACGACATAGTTTCAAATCCATGCGAAAAAATGATTTTATTTCAAATACTTGCGATAGAAGTGATATAGCTTCAAATGCAGGCGAAACAAGCGAGTTAGCTCCAAATCCATGCGAAACACATGATTTAGCATCAAATCAATGCGATGTAGAAGGTTTCGCCTCAAATCAATGCGAAATAGAAGGCTTAGCTTCAAATCCATGCGACACAAATGATTTAGCTTCTGATATTTGCGAAATAATTGATATAGCTTCAAATGCAGACAAAACAAACAAGTAAGCTTCAAATCCAAGCGAAACACATGATTTAGCATCAGATACCTGTGATATAAGTGATATAGCTTCAAATGCAGGGGAAACGAACGAGTTAGCTTCAAATACTCGCAAAACACATGATTAAGCTTCTAATCAATGCCATGTAGAAGGCATCGCTTCAAATCCATGCGAAACAAATGATTTAGCTTCAAATCAACGCGATGCAGAAGGTTTAACTTCAAATCCTTGCGAAACAAATTATTTAGTTTCTAACACCTGTGATATAAGTGATATAGCTTCAAACGCAGACCAAACAAACGAGATCGCTTCAAATCCAAGCGAAACACATGATTTAGCTTCAAATCAATGCGAAGTAGAAGGCTTAGCTTCAAATCCATGCGAAACAAATGATTTAGGTTCAGATACTTGCGGTATAAGTGATATAGCATCAAATGCAGACGAAACAAACGAGATACCTTCATATCCATGCGAAAAAAAAGATTTAGCCTCAAATCAATGGGACGTAGAAGGTATATCTTCAAATCCATGCGAAACAAATGATTTAGCTTCAAACACTTGGGATATAAGTGATATAGCTTCAAATGTAGACGATCAAACGAGTTAGCTTCAAAATCCATGCGATAAACATGATTTAGCTTCAAATCAATGCGAAGTAGAAGGCTTAGCTTCAAATCCATGCGAAGCAAATGATTTTTCTTCAAATACTTGCGTTTCAAGTGATATAGCTTCAAATGTAGGCGAAACAAACCAGATAGATTCAATTCCATGCGAAACACATGATTTAGCTGCAAATCAATGCGATGTATACGGTTTAGCTTCAAATCCATGCGAAACAAATGATTTAGCACAGGAACTTACGCTATAAGTGATATAGCTTCAAATGCAGGAGAAACAAATGAGATAGCTCCAAATCCATGCGAAACAAATGATTTAGCCTCAAATCAATGCGAAGCAGAATGCTTAGATTCAAATCCTTGAGAACCAAATGATTTAGCTTCAGATACTTGCGATATAAGTTATATAGCTTCAAACGCAAACTAAACAAACGAGTATGCTTCAAATCCATGCAAAACACATGATTAAGTTTCAAATGCATGCGAAAGACAAGATTTAGGTTCAAATTCATGCGAAACACATGGTTTAGAATCACAATCATGCGGAACAAATACTTGCTTCAAATACTTGCGATATAAGTGTTATAGATTCAACTGCAGGCCAAACAAACGAGTTAGCTTCAAATAAAAGCGAAGCACATGATTTAGATTCAAATCAATGCGATTTAGAAGGTTTAGCTTCAAATCCATGCGAAACAAATGATTTAGCATCAGATAATTGCGATATAAGTGATATAGCTTCAAATGCAGGGGCAACAAACGAGTTAGCTTCAAATGCTTGCTAAACACATGATTAAGCTTCAAATCAATGCGATGTAGAAGGGTTAGCTTCAAATTCAAGCGAAACACATGATTTTGGATCAAATCAATGCGATATAGAAGGTTTAGCTTCAAATCCATGCGAAACAAATGATATAGCATCAAATCAATGCGAAGTAGAAGGCTTAGCTTCAAATTCAGACGAATCAAACGAGTTAGCTCAAAAATCCGTGCGAAACAAATGTTTTATATACAAATCAATGCGAAGTAGAAGGCTTATCTTCAAATCCAAGCGAAACACATGATTTAGCTTCAAATCAATGCGATGTAGAAGGTTTAGCTTCAAATCCATGCGGAACCAAATATTTAGCTTCAAATCCATGCGGAACTAAAGATTTAGCTTCAAATAATTGCGATGTAAGTGATATAGCATCAAATACAGACGAATCAAACGAGGTAGCTTCAAATCCATGCGACACTCATGATTTAGCTTCAAATCAATGCAATGTAGAAGGTTTAGCTTCAAATCAATGTGATGTAGAAGGTTTAGCTTCAAATCCATGCGAAAGACATGATTTGGCTTCAAATCAATGCGATGTAGAAGGTTTAGCTTCAAATCCATGCGGAACAAATGATTTAGCTTCAAATACTTGCGATATAAGAGATATAGATTCAACTGCAGGCGAGACAAGCGAGCTAGCTTCATCTCCATGAGAAACACATGATTTAGCTTCTAATCAATGCGATGTAGAAGGTTTAGCTTCAAATCTATGTGAATGAAATTATTGAGCCTCAAACACTTGGGATATAGGAGATATAGCTTCAAATGCGTGCGGAACAAACGATTTAGCTTCAAATCTATGCCAAACACATGACTTAGCAGCAAATCAATGCGATGTAGAAGGTTTTGCTTCAAATCCATTCGAAACCAATGATTTAGCTTCAGATAATTGCGATATAAGTGATATACCTGCAAACGCATACGAAACAAATGAGTTACCTTCCAATCCAAGCGAAACGCATGATTTAGCTTCAAATCAATGCGATGTAGAAGGTTTAGCTTCAAATCCATGCGAAACAAATGATTTAGCATCAGATACATGTGATATAAGTGATATAGCTTCAAATGCAGCCGAATCAAACGAGTTAGCATCAAATCCAAGCGAAACACATAATTTAGCAGAAAATCAATGCGATGTAGAAGGTTTAGCTTCAAATCCAAGAGAATCACATGATTTGGCTTGAAATAAATGCGATGTATAAGGTTTAGCTTCAATTCCATGCGAAACATACGATTTAGCTTCAGATACTTGCGATACAAGTGATATAGCTTCAAATGCAGACGAATCAAACGAGTTAGATTCAAATCCAAGTGAGACACATGATTTAGCTTCAAATCAATGCGATGTAGAAGGTTTAGCTTCAAATATATGCGAATCTAATGATTGAGCTTCAATCACTTGGGATATAAGTGATATAGCTTTAACTGCATGCGAAACAAAAGATTTAGCTTCAAATTCATGCGAACCACATGACTAAGCAGCAAATCAATGCGATGTAGAAGGTTTAGCTTCAAATCCATGCGAAACAAATGATTGAGCTTCAAATACTTGCGATATAATTGATATAGCTTCAAATTCAGACGAAACAAAGGAGTTAGCTTCATATCCAAGCGAAACACATGATTTAGCTTCAAATCAATGCGATGTAGGATGATTAGCTACAAATCCGTGCGAAGCAAATGATTGAGCTTCAAACACTTAGGATATAGGCGATATTGCTTCAACTGCATGCGAAACAAACGAGATGGCTTCATATCCAAGCGAAACACATGATTTAGCTTCAAATCAATGCAAAGTAGAATGCTTAGCTTCAAATCCATGCGGAACGAATGAGTTAGCTTCAAATACTTGCGATATAAGTGACATAGATTCAACTGCAGACGAAACAAACGAGTTAGCTTCACATCCAAGAGAATCACATGCTTTAGCTTCAAATGAATGCGATGTAGAAGGTTTAGCATCAAATCCATGCGACAAAAATGATTTAGATTCAGTTACTTGCGATATAAGTGATATAGCTTTAAATGCAGAGGAAACAGAGGAGTTAGATTCAAATCCAAGCGAAACAAATGATTTACTTTCAGATACTTGCGATATATGTGATATAGCTTCAAATGCAGACGAAATATACGAGTTAGCTTCAAATCCAAGCGAAACACATGATTTAGCTTCAAATCAATGCGATGTAGATGGTTTAGCTTCAAATCCATGCGACACAAATGATTTAGCATCAAATCAATGCGATGTAGAAGGTTTAGCTTCAAATCAATGCGACACAAATGATTTAGTTTCAAATGAATGCGATGTAGAAGGTTTAGCTTCAAATCTATGCGAATGAAATGATTGAGCTTCAAACACTTGGGATATAGTAGATATAGCTTCAACTGCATGCGGAACAAACGATTTAGCTTCAAATCCATGCGAAACAAATGATTAAGCAGCAAATCAATGCGATGTAGAAAGTTTAGCTTCAAATCTATGCGAAGCAAATGATTTAACATCAGATACATGCGATATCAGTGATATAGCTTCAAATGGAGGGGAAACAAATGAGTTAGCTTCAAATCCATGCAAAACACATGGTTAAGCTTCAAATCAATGCTATGTAGAAGGTTTAGCTTCAAATTCAAGCGAAACACATGATTTAGCTTCAAATCAATGCGATGTAGAAGGCTTAGCTTCATATCCATGCGAACAAAATTATTTAGCATCAAACACTTGGAATATAAGTGATATAGCTTCAAATGCAGACGAATCAGACGAGTTAGCTCAAAAATCCTTGCGAAACAAATGATTTATCTTCAAATCAATGCGAAGTAGAAGGCTTAGTTGCAAATCCATGCGAAACAAATGTTTTAGCTTCAGATACTTGCGATATAAGTGATATAGCTTCAAATGGAGGGGAAACAAATGAGTTAGCTTCAAATCCATGCAAAACACATGATTAAGCTTCAAATCAATGCTATGTAGAAGGTTTAGCTTCAAATCCATGCGAAACACTTGATTTAGTTTCAATTCAATGCGATGTAGAAGGTTTAGCTTCAAATCCATGCAAAACAAATGATTTAGCTTTAAACACTTGGGCTAAAAGTGATATAGCTTCAAATGGAGAAGAATCAAACGAGTTAGCTTCATATCCAAGCGAAACACATGATTAAGCTTCCAATCTATGCGATGTAGAAGGCTTAGCTTTAAATCCATGCGAAGCAAATGATTTAACATCAGATACATGCGATACAAGTGATATAGCTTCAAATGGAGGGGATACAAATGAGTTAGATTCAAATGCATGCAAAACACATGATTAAGCTCCAAACCAATGCTATGTAGAAGGTTTAGCTTCAAATCCAAGCGAAACACATGATTTAGCTTCAAGTCAATGCGATGTAGAAGGTTTTGCTTCAAATCCATGCGGAACAAATGATTTAACATCAGATACTTGCAATATAAGTGATATAGATTAAACTGCAGGCGAAATAAACGAGTTAGCTTCAAATCCATGCGAAACACTTGATTTAGTTTCAAATCAATGCGATGTAGAAGGATTAGCTTCAAATCCATGCGAAGCAAATGATTGAGCTTCAAACACTTGGGATATAAGTGATATAGCTTCAACAGCATGCGAAACCAACGAGCTAGCTTCATATCCAAGCGAAACATATGATTTAACTTCAAATCAATGCGATGTAGAAGGTTTAGCTTCAAATCCCTGCGAAACAAATGATTTAACATCAAATACTTGCGATATCAGTGATATAGCTTCAAATGGAGGGGAAACAAATGAGTTAACTTCAAATCCATGCAAAACACATGATTAAGCTTCAAATCAATGCTATGTAGAAGGTTTAGCTTCAAATCCTAACGAAACACATGATTTAGCTTCAAATCAATGCGATCTAGAAGGTTTAGCTTCAAATCCATGCGGAACAAATGATTTAACATCAGATACTTGCGATATAAGTGATATAGCTTCAAATGGAGTGGAAACAAATGAGTCAGCTTCAAATCCATGCAAAACACATGATTATGCTTCAATTCAATGCGATGTAGAAGGTTTAGCTTCAAATCCATGCGGAACAAATGATTTAACATCAGATACTTGCGATATCAGTGATACAGCTTCGAATGGAGGGGAAACAAATGGGTTAGTTTCAAATCCATGCAAAACACATGATTAAGCTTCAAATCAATGCTATGTAGAAGGTTTACCTTCAAATCCATGCGAACAAAATTATTTAGCATCAAACACTTGCAATATAAGTGATATAGCTTCAAATGCATACGATCAAACGAGTTAGCTTCAAAATCCATGCGATAAACTTGATTTAGCTTCAAATCAATGCGAAGTAGAAGGATGAGCTTCAAATCCAAGCAACACAAATGATTTAACTTCAAATACTTGCGATATAAATGATATAGCTTCAAATGCAGGCGAAACAAACGAGTTAGCTTCTAATCCATGCGAAACTCATGATTTAGCTTCAAATCAATGCGATGTAGAAGGTTCACCTTCAAATCCATGCGCAACAAATGATTTAGCTTCAAACACTTGGGATATGAGTGATATAGCTTGAAATGCAGACGATCAAACGAGTTAGCTTCAAAATCCATGCGATAAAATTGATTTAGCTTCAAATCAATGCGAAATAGAAGGCTTAGCTTCCAATCCATGCGAAACAAATGATTTAGGTTCAGACACTTGCGGTATAAGTGATACAGCTTCAAATGCAGACGAAACAAACGAGTTAGCTTCATATCTATGCGAAACTCATGATTTAGCTTCAAATCAATGCGATGTAGAAGGTTTAACTTCAAATCCATGCTTAACAAATGATTTAGCTTCAAACACTTGCGATATAAGTGATATAGCTTCAAATGCAGACGATCAAACTAGTTAGCTTCAAAATCCATGCGATAAACTTGATTTAGCTTCAAATCAATGCGAAGTAGAAGGATTAGCTTCAAATCCGTGGAACACAAATGATTTAGCTTCAAATACTTGCGATATAAATGATATAGCTTCAATTGCAGGCGAAACAAACGAGTTAGCCTCAAATCCATGAGAAACACATGATTTAGCTTCAAATCAATGCGATGTAGAAGGATTAGCTTCAAATCCATGCAACACAAATAATTCAGCTTCAAATACTAGCGATATAAATGATATAGCTTCAAATGCAGGCAAAACATACGTGTTAGCTTCTAATCCATGCGAATCTCATGATTTAGCTTCAAATCAATGCGATGTAGAAGGTTTACCTTCAAATCCACGCTTAACAAATGATTTAGCTTCAAATACTTGCGATATAAATGATTAGCTTCAAATGCAGGCGAAACAAACGAGTTAGCTTCTAATCCATGCGAAACTCATGATTTAGCTACAAATCAATGCGATGTAGAAGGTTTACCTTCAAATCCATGCTTAACAAATAATTTAGCTTCAAACACTTGGATATAAGTGATATAGCTTCAAATGCAGACGATTAAACGAGTTAGCTTCAAAATCCATGCGATAAACTTGATTTAGCTTCAAATCAATGCGAAGTAGAAGGATGAGCTTCAAATCCATGCAACACAAATGATTTAGCTTCAAATACTTGCGATATAAATGCTATAGCTTCAAATGCAGGCGAAACAATCGAGTTAGCTTCTAATCCATGCGAAACTCATGATTTAGCTTCAAATCAATGCGATGTAGAAGGTTTACCTTCAAATCCATGCTTAACAAATAATTTAGCTTCAAACACTTGAGATATAAGTGATATAGCTTCAAATGCAGACGATTAAACGAGTTAGCTTCAAAATCCATGCGATAAACTTGATTTAGCTTCAAATCAATACGAAGTAGAAGGATGAGCTTCAAATCCATGCAACACAAATGATTTAGCTTCAAATACTTGCGATATAAATGATTAGCTTCAAATGCAGGCGAAACAAACGAGTTAGCTTCTAATCCATGCGAAACTCATGATTTAGCTACAAATCAATGCGATGTAGAAGGTTTACCTTCAAATCCATGCTTAACAAATAATTTAGCTTCAAACACTTGGATATAAGTGATATAGCTTCAAATGCAGACGATTAAACGAGTTAGCTTCAAAATCCATGCGATAAACTTGATTTAGCTTCAAATCAATGCGATGTGGAAGGTTTACCTTCAAATCCATGCAATACAAATGATTTAGTTTCAAATACTTGCGATATAAATGATATATCTTCAATTGCAGGCGAAACAAACGAGTTAGCCTCAAATCCATGCGAAACACATGATTTAGCTTCAAATCAATGCGATGTAGAAGGATTAGCTTCAAATCCATGCAACACAAATAATTCAGCTTCAAATACTAGCGATATAAATGATATAGCTTCAAATGCAAGCAAAACAAACGTGTTAGCTTCTAATCCATGCGAATCTCATGATTTAGTTTCAAATCAATGCGATGTAGAAGGTTTACCTTCAAATCCACGCTTAACAAATGATTTAGCTTCAAATACTTGCGATATAAATGATTAGCTTCAAATGCAGGCGAAACAAACGAGTTAGCTTCTAATCCATGCGAAACTCATGATTTAGCTACAAATCAATGCGATGTAGAAGGTTTACCTTCAAATCCATGCTTAACAAATAATTTAGCTTCAAACACTTGGATATAAGTGATATAGCTTCAAATGCAGACGATTAAACGAGTTAGCTTCAAAATCCATGCGATAAACTTGATTTAGCTTCAAATCAATGCGAAGTAGAAGGATGAGCTTCAAATCCATGCAACACAAATGATTTAGCTTCAAATACTTGCGATATAAATGCTATAGCTTCAAATGCAGGCGAAACAATCGAGTTAGCTTCTAATCCATGCGATAAACTTGATTTAGCTTCAAATCAATGCGATGTGGAAGGTTTACCTTCAAATCCATGCAATACAAATGACTTAGTTTCAAATACTTGCGATATAAATGATATATCTTCAATTGCAGGCGAAACAAACGAGTTAGCCTCAAATCCATGCGAAACACATGATTTAGCTTCAAATCAATGCGATGTAGAAGGATTAGCTTCAAATCCATGCAACACAAATAATTCAGCTTCAAATACTAGCGATATAAATGATATAGCTTCAAATGCAAGCAAAACAAACGTGTTAGCTTCTAATCCATGCGAATCTCATGATTTAGTTTCAAATCAATGCGATGTAGAAGGTTTACCTTCAAATCCACGCTTAACAAATGATTTAGCTTCAAATACTTGCGATATAAATGATTAGCTTCAAATGCAGGCGAAACAAACGAGTTAGCTTCTAATCCATGCGAAACTCATGATTTAGCTACAAATCAATGCGATGTAGAAGGTTTACCTTCAAATCCATGCTTAACAAATAATTTAGCTTCAAACACTTGGATATAAGTGATATAGCTTCAAATGCAAACGATCAAACGAGTTAGCTTCAAAATCCATGCGATAAACTTGATTTAGCTTCAAATCAATGCAAAGTAGAAGGATGAGCTTCAAATCCATGCAACACAAATGATTTAGCTTCAAATACTTGCGATATAAATGATATAGCTTCAAATGCAGGCGAAACAAACGAGTTAGCTTCTAATCCATGCGAAACTCATGATTTAGCTTCACATCAATGCGATGAAGAAGGTTCACCTTCAAATCCATGCGCAACAAATGATTTAGCTTCAAACACTTGGGATATAAGTGATATAGCTTGAAATGCAGACGATCAAACGAGTTAGCTTCAAAATCCATGCGATAAAATTGATTTAGCTTCAAATCAATGCGAAGTAGAAGGCTTAGCTTCCAATCCATGCGAAGCAAATGATTTAGGTTCAGATACTTGCGGTATAAGTGATACAGCTTCAAATGCAGACCAAACAAACGAGTTAGCTTCATATCTATGCGAAACTCATGATTTAGCTTCAAATCAATGCGATATAGAAGGTTTACCTTCAAATCCATGCTTAACAAATGATTTAGCTTCAAACACTTGGATATAAGTGATATAGCTTCAAATGCAGACGATTAAACGAGTTAGCTTCAAAATCCATGCGATAAACTTGATTTAGCTTCAAATCAATGCGAAGTAGAAGGATGAGCTTCAAATCCATGCAACACAAATGATTTAGCTTCAAATACTTGCGATATAAATGCTATAGCTTCAAATGCAGGCGAAACAATCGAGTTAGCTTCTAATCCATGCGAAACTCATGATTTAGCTTCAAATCAATGCGATGTAGAAGGTTGACCTTCAAATCCATGCGCAACAAATGATTTAGCTTCAAACACTTGTGATATAAGTGATATAGCTTCAAATACAGACGATCAAACGAGTTAGCTTCAAAATCCATGCGATAAACTTGATTGAGCTTCAAATCAAGGCGATGTGGAAGGTTTACCTTCAAATCCATGCAATACAAATGATTTAGCTTCTAATACTTGCGATATAAATGATATAGCTTCAAATGCAGACGGTCAAACGAGTTAGCTTCAAAATCCATGCGATAAACTTGATTTAGCTTCAAATCAATGCGAAGTAGAAGGATGAGCTTCAAATCCAAGCAACACAAATGATTTAGCTTCAAATACTTGCGATATGAATGATATAGCTTCAAATGCAGGCGAAACAAACGAGTTAGCTTCTAATCCATGCGAAACTCATGATTTAGCTTCAAATCAATGCGATGTAGAAGGTTTACCTTCAAATCCATGCTTAACAAATGATTTCGCTTCAAATACTTGCGATATAAATGATATAGCTTCAAATGCAGGCGAAACAAACGTGTTAGATTCTAATCCATGCGAAACTCATGATTTAGCTTCAAATCAATGCGATGTAGGAGGTTTAACTTCAAATCCATGCTTAACAAATAATTTAGCTTCAAACACTTGGATATAAGTGATATAGCATCAAATGCAGACGATTAAACGAGTTAGCTTCAAAATCCATGCGATAAACTTGATTTAGCTTCAAATCAATGCGAAGTAGAAGGATGAGCTTCAAATCCATGCAACACAAATGATTTAGCTTCAAATACTTGCGATATAAATGCTATAGCTTCAAATGCAGGCGAAACAATCGAGTTAGCTTCTAATCCATGCGAAACTCATGATTTAGCTTCAAATCAATGCGATGTAGAAGGTTGACCTTCAAATCCATGCTCAACAAATGATTTAGCTTCAAACACTTGTGATATATGTGATATAGCTTCAAATGCAGGCGATCAAACGAGTTAGCTTCAAAATCAATACGATAAACTTGATTTAGCTTCAAATCAATGCGATGTGGAAGGTTTACCTCCAAATCCATGCTTAACAAATAATTTAGCTTCAAACACTTGGGATATAAGTGATATAGCTTCAAATGCAGACGATCAAACGAGTTAGCTACATAATCCACGCGATAAATTTGATTTAGCTTCAAATCAATGCGAAATAGAAGGATGAGCTTCAAATCCATGCAAAACTAATGATTTAGCTTCAAATACTAGCGATATAAATGATATAGCTTCAAATGCAGGCGAAACAAACGAGTTAGCTTCTAATCCTTGCGAAACTCATGATTTAGCTTCAAATCAATGCGATGTAGAAGCTTTATCTTCAAATCCAATGCTTAACAAATAATTTAGCTTCAAATACTTGCGATATAAATGATATAGCTTCAAATGCAGGCGAAACAAACGAGTTAGCTTCTAATCCATGCGAAACTCATGACTTAGCTTCAAATTAATGCGATGTAGAAGGTTCACCTTCAAATCCATGCGCAACAAATGATTAAGCTTCAAACACTTGGGATATAAGAGATATAGCTTGAAATGCAGACGATCAAACGAGTTAACTTCAAAATCCATGCGATAAAATTGATTTAGCTTCAAATCAATGCGAAGTAGAAGGCTTAGCTTCCAATCCATGCGAAGCAAATGATTTAGGTTCAGATACTTGCGGTATAAGTGATACAGCTTCAAATGCAGACGAAACAAACGAGTTAGCTTCATATCTATGCGAAACTCATGATTTAGCTTCAAATCAATGCGATATAGAAGGTTTACCTTCAAATCCATGCTTAACAAATGATTTAGCTTCAAAAACTTGGGATATAAGTGATATAGCTTCAAATGCAGACGATCAAACGAGTTAGCTTCAAAATCCATGCGATAAACTTGATTTAGCTTCAAATCAATGCGAAGTAGAAGGATTAGCTTCTAATCCGTGGAACACAAATGATTTAGCTTCAAATACTTGCGATATAAATGATATAGCTTCAACTGCAGGCGAAACAAACGAGTTAGCTTCTAATCCTTGCGAAACTCATGATTTAGCTTCAAATCAATGCGATGTAGATGGTTTATCTTCAAATCCATGCTTAACAAATAATTTAGCTTCAAACACTTGAGATATAAGTGATATAGCTTCAAATGCAAACGATCAAACGAGTTAGCTTCAAAATCCATGCGATAAACTTGATTTAGCTTCAAATCAATGCAAAGTAGAAGGATGAGCTTCAAATCCATGCAACACAAATGATTTAGCTTCAAATACTTGCGATATAAATGCTATAGCTTCAAATGCAGGCGAAACAATCGAGTTAGCTTCTAATCCATGCGAAACTCATGATTTAGCTTCAAATCAATGCGATGTAGAAGGTTGACCTTCAAATCCATGCGCAACAAATGATTTAGCTTCCAACACTTGTGATATATGTGATATAGCTTCAAATGCAGGCGATCAAACGAGTTAGCTTCAAAATCAATGCGATAAACTTGATTTAGCTTCAAATCAATGCGATGTGGAAGGTTTACCTTCAAATCCATGCTTAACAAATAATTTAGCTTCAAACACTTGAGATATAAGTGATATAGCTTCAAATGCAGACGATCAAACGAGTTAGCTACATAATCCACGCGATAAATTTGATTTAGCTTCAAATCAATGCGAAATAGAAGGATGAGCTTCAAATCCATGCAACACAAATGATTTAGCTTCAAATACTAGCGATATAAATGATATAGCTTCAACTGCAGGCGAAACAAACGAGTTAGCTTCTAATCCTTGCGAAACTCATGATTTAGCTTCAAATCAATGCGATGTAGAAGGTTTATCTTCAAATCCATGCTTAACAAATAATTTAGCTTCAAACACTTGAGATATAAGTGATATAGCTTCAAATGCAAACGATCAAACGAGTTAGCTTCAAAATCCATGCGATAAACTTGATTTAGCTTCAAATCAATGCAAAGTAGAAGGATGAGCTTCAAATCCATGCAACACAAATGATTTAGCTTCAAATACTTGCGATATAAATGATATAGCTTCAAATGCAGGCGAAACAAACGAGTTAGCTTCTAATCCATGCGAAACTCATGATTTAGCTTCACATCAATGCGATGTAGAAGGTTTAGCTTCAAATCCATGCGAAACAAATGATTTAGCTTCAAACACTTGGGATATAAGTGATATAGCTTCAAATACAGACGATCAAACGAGTTAGCTTCAAAATCCATGCGATAAACTTGATTTAGCTTCAAATCAATGCGAAGTAGAAGGATGTGCTTCAAATCCAAGCAACACAAATGATTTAGCTTCAAATACTTGCGATATAAATGATATAGCTTCAAATGCAGGCGAAACAGACGTGTTAGCTTCTAATCCACGCGATAAATTTGATTTAGCTTCAAATCAATGCGATGTAGAAGGTTTACCTTCAAATCCATGCTTAACAAATGATTTAGCTTCAAGCACTTGGGATATAAGTGATACGGCATCAAATGCAGACGATCAAACGAGTTAGATTCAAAATCCATGCGATAAACTTGATTTAGCTTCAAATCAATGCGAAGTAGAAGGATTAGCTTCAAATCCGTGGAACACAAATGATTTAGCTTCACATACTTGCGATATAAATGATATAGCTTCAAATGCAGGCGAAACAAACGAGTTAGCTTCAAAATCCATGCGATAAAATTGATTTAGCTTCAAATCAATGCGAAATAGAAGGACTAGCTTCCAATCCATGCGAAACAAATGATTTAGGTTCAGATACTTGCGGTATAAGTGATACAGCTTCAAATGCAGACGAAACAAACGAGATAGCTTCATATCTATGCGAAACTCATGATTTATCTTCAAATCAATGCGAAGTAGAAGGATGAGCTTCAAATCCATGCAACACAAATGATTTAGCTTCAAATACTAGCGATATAAATGATATAGCTTCAAATGCAGGCGAAACAAACGAGTTAGCTTCTAATCAATGCGAAACTCATGATTTAGCTGAAAATCAATGCGATGTAGAAGGTTCAGCTTCAAATCCATGCGAAACAAATGATTCAGCTTCAATCACTTGGGATATAAGTGATATAGCTTCAAATACAGACGATCAAACGAGTTAGCTTCAAAATCCATGCGATAAACTTGATTGAGCTTCAAATCAATGCTAAGTAGAAGGCTTAGCTTCCAATCCATGCGAAACAAATGATTTAGGTCCAGATACTTGCGGTATAAGTGATACAGCTTCAAATGCAGACGAAACAAACGAGTTAGCTTCATATCTATGCGAAACCCACGATTTAGCTTCAAATCAATGCGATGTAGAAGGTTTACCTTCAAATCCATGCTTAACAAATGATTTAGCTTCGAATACTTGCGATATGAATGATATAGCTTCAAATGCAGGCGAAACAAACGAGTTAGCTTCTAATCCATGCGAAACTCATGATTTAGCTTCAAATCAATGCGATGTAGGAGATTTACCTTCAAATCCATGCGCAACAAATAATTTAGCTTCAAACACTTGGGATATAAGTGATATAGCTTCAAATGCAGACGATCAAACGAGTTAGCTTCAAAATCCATGCGATAAACTTGATTTAGCTTCTAATCAATGCGAAGTAGAAGGATGCGCTTCAAATCCATGCAACACAAATGATTTAGCTTCAAATACTTGCGACATAAATGATATAGCTTCAAATGCAGGCGAAACAAACGAGTTGGCTTCTAATCCATGCGAAACTCATGATTTAGCTTCAAATCAATGCGATGTAGAAGGTTCACCTTCAAATCCATGCTTAAAAAATAATTTAGGTTCAAACACTTGGGATATAAGTGATATGGCATCAAATGCAGACGGTCAAACGAGTTAGCTTCAAAATCCATGCGATAAACTTTATTTAGCTTCAAATCAATGCGAAGTAGAAGGATTAGCTTCAAATCCGTGGAACACAAATGATTTAGCTTCAAATACTTGCGATATAAATGTTATAGCTTCAAATGCAGGCGAAACAAACGAGTTAGCTTCTAATCCATGCGAAACCCATGATTTAGCTTCAAATCAATGCGATGTAGAAGGTTTACCTTCAAATCCATGCTTAACAAATGATTTAGCTTCAAATACTTGCGATATGAATGATATAGCTTCAAATGCAGGCGAAACATACGTGTTAGCTTCTAATCCATGCGAAACTCATGATTTAGCTTCAAATTAATGCGATGTAGAGGGTTTACCTTCACTTCCATGCTTAACAAATGATTTAGCTTCAAACACTTGGGATATGAGTGATATGGCATCAAATGCAGACGATCAAACGAGTTAGATTCAAAATCCATGCGATAAACTTGATTTAGCTTCAAATCAATGCGAAGTAGAAGGATTAGCTTCAAATCCGTGGAACACAAATGATTTAGCTTCAAATACTTGCGATATAAATGATATAGCTTCAAATGCAGGCGAAACAAACTAGTTAGCTTCTAATCCATGCGAAACTCATGATTTAGCTTCAAATCAATGCGATGTAGAAGGTTTACCTTCAAATCCATGCTTAACAAATGATTTCGCTTCAAATATTTGCGATATAAGTGATATAGTTTGAAATGCAGACGATCAAACCAGTTAGCTTCAAAATCCATGCGATAAACTTGATTTAGCTTCAAATGAATGCTAAGTAGAAGGCTTAGCTTCCAATCCATGCGAAACAAATGATTTAGGTCCAGATACTTGCGGTATAAGTGATACAGCTTCAAATGCAGACGAAACAAACGAGTTAGCTTCATATCTATGCGAAACTCATGATTTAGCTTCAAATCAATGCGATGTAGAAGGTTTACCTTCAAATCCATGCTTAACAAATGATTTAGCTTCGAATACTTGCGATATGAATGATATAGCTTCAAATGCAGGCGAAACAAACGTGTTAGCTTCTAATCCATGCGAAACTCATGATTTAGCTTCAAATCAATGCGATGTAGAAGGATGAGCTTCAAATCCATGCAACACAAATGATTTAGCTTCAAATACTTGCGATATAAATGATATAGCTTCAAATGCGGGCGAAACAATCGAGTTAGCTTCTAATCCATGCGAAACTCATGATTTAGCTTCAAATCAATGCGATGTCGAAGGTTGACCTTCAAATCCATGCGCAACAAATAATTTAGCTTCAAACACTTGTGATATATGTGATATAGCTTCAAATGCAGGCGATCAAACGAGTTAGCTTCAAAATCCATGCGATAAACTTGATTTAGCTTCAAATCAATGCGATGTGGAAGGTTTACCTTCAAATCCATGCTTAACAAATAATTTAGCTTCAAACACTTGGGATATAACTGATATAGCTTCAAATGCAGACGATCAAACGAGTTAGCTACATAATCCACGCGATAAATTTGATTTAGATTCAAATCAATGCGAAGTAGAAGGATGAGCTTCAAATCCATGCAACACAAATGATTTAGCTTCAAATACTAGCGATATAAATGATATAGCTTCAAATGCAGGCGAAACAAACGAGTTAGCTTCTAATCCATGCGAAACTCATGATTTAGCTTCAAATCAATGCGATGTAGGAGGTTTACCTTCAAATCCATGCTTAACAAATAATTTAGCTTCAAACACTTGGGATATAAGTGATATAGCTTCAAATGCAGACGATCAAACGAGTTAGCTTCAAAATCCATGCGATAAACTTGATTTAGCTTCAAATCAATGCGAAGTAGAAGGATGAGCTTCAAATCCATGCAACACAAATGATTTAGCTTCAAATACTTGCGACATAAATGATATAGCTTCAAATGCAGGCGAAACAAACGAGTTGGCTTCTAATCCATGCGAAACTCATGATTTATCTTCAAATCAATGCGATGTAGAAGGTTCACCTTCAAATCCATGCGCAACAAATGATTTAGCTTCAAACAGTTGGGATATAAGTGATATAGCTTGAATTGCAGACGATCAAACGAGTTAGCTTCATAATCCACGCGATAAATTTGATTTAGCTTCAAATCAATGCGAAGTAGAAGGATGAGCTTCAAATCCATGCAATACAAATGATTTAGCTTCTAATACTTGCGATATAAATGATATAGCTTCAAATGCAGGCGGAACAAACGAGTTAGCTTCTAATCCATGCGAAACTCATGATTTAGCTTCAAATCAATGCGATGTAGAAGGTTTACCTTCAAATCAATGCTTAACAAATGATTTAGCTTCAAACGCTTGGGATATAAGTGAAAAAGCTTCAAATGCAGACGATCAAACGAGTTAGCTTCAAAGTCCATGCGCTAAACTTGATTTAGCTTCAAATCAATGCAAAGTAGAAGGCTTACCTTCAAATCCATGCGAAACAAATGATTTAGGTTCAGATACTTGCGGTATAAATGATACAGCTTCAAATGCAGACGAAACAAACGAGATAGCTTCATATCTATGCGAAACACATGATTTAGCTTCAAATCAATGCGATGTAGAAGGTATACCTTCAAATCCATGCTTAACAAATGATGTAGCTTCATATACTTACGATATAAATGATATAGCTTCAAATGCAGGCGAAACAAACGTGTTAGCTTCTAATCCATGCGAAACTCATGATTTAGCTTCAAATCAATGCGATGTAGAAGGTTTACCTTCAAATCCATGCTTAAAAAATGATTTAGCTTCAAACACTTGGGATATAAGTGATATAGCTGCAAATGCAGACGATCAAACGTGTTAGCTTCAAAATCCATGCGATAAACTTGATTTAGCTTCAAATCAATGCGAAGTAGAAGGATTAGCTTCAAATCCGTGGAACACAAATGATTTAGCTTCAAATACTTACGATACAAGTTATATAGCTTCAAATGCAGGTGAAACAAACGAGTTAGCTTCTAATCCATGCGAAACTCATGATTTAGCTTCAAATCAATGCGATGTAGAAGGTTCACCCTCAAATCCATGCGCAACAAATGATTTAGCTTCAAACACTTGGGAAATAAGTGATATAGCTTCAAATGCAGACGTAACAAACGAGTTAGCTTCATAATCCACGCGATAAATTTGATTTAGCTTCAAATCAATGCGAAGTAGAAGGATGAGCTTCAAATCCATGCAATTCAAATGATTTAGCTTCTAATACTTGCGATATAAATGATACAGCTTCAAATGCAGGCGAAACAAACGTGTTAGCTTCTAATCCATGCGAAACTCATGATTTAGCTGCAAATCAATGCGATGTAGAAGGATGAGCTTCAAATCCATGCAACACAAATGATTTAGCTTCAAATACTTGCGACATAAATGATATAGCTTCAAATGCAGGCGAAACAAACGAGTTGGCTTCTAATCCATGCGAAACTCATGATTTATCTTCAAATCAATGCGATGTAGAAGGTTCACCTTCAAATCCATGCGCAACAAATGATTTAGCTTCAAACAGTTGGGATATAAGTGATATAGCTTGAATTGCAGACGATCAAACGAGTTAGCTTCAAAATCCATGCGATAAAATTGATTTAGCTTCAAATCAATGCGAAATAGAAGGCTTAGCGTCCAATCCATGCGAAACAAATGATTTAGGTTCAGATACTTGCGGTATAAGTGATACAGCTTCAAATGCAGACGAAACAAACGAGTTAGCTTCGTATCTATGCGAAACTCATGATTTAGCTTCAAATCAATGCGATGTAGAAGGTTTAACTTCAAATCCATGCTTAACAAATGATTTAGCTTCAAACGCTTGGGATATAAGTGATATAGCTTCAAATGCAGACGATCAAACCAGTTAGCTTCAAAATCCATGCGATAAACTTGATTTAGCTTCAAATCAATGCGAAGTAGAAGGATTAGCTTCAAATCCGTGGAACACAAATGATTTAGCTTCAAATACTTACGATACAAGTTATATAGCTTCAAATGCAGGTGAAACAAACGAGTTAGCTTCTAATCCATGCGAAACTCATGATTTAGCTTCAAATCAATGCGATGTAGAAGGTTCACCCTCAAATCCATGCGCAACAAATGATTTAGCTTCAAACACTTGGGATATAAGTGATATAGCTTCAAATGCAGACGATCAAACCAGTTAGCTTCAAAATCCATGCGATAAACTTGATTTAGCTTCAAATCAATGCGAAGTAGAAGGATGAGCTTCAAATCCATGCAATTCAAATGATTTAGCTTCTAATACTTGCGATATAAATGATACAGCTTCAAATGCAGGCGAAACAAACGTGTTAGCTTCTAATCCATGCGAAACTCATGATTTAGCTGCAAATCAATGCGATGTAGAAGGTTTACCTTGAAATCCATGCTTAACAAATGATTTAGCTTCAAACACTTGGGATATAAGTGATATAGCTTCAAATGCAGACGATCAAACGAGTTAGCTTCATAATCCACGCGATAAATTTGATTTAGCTTCAAATCAATGCGAAGTAGAAGGATGAGCTTCAAATCCATGCAATACAAATGATTTAGCTTCTAATACTTGCGATATAAATGATATAGCTTCAAATGCAGGCGAAACAAACGTGTTAGCTTCTAATCCATGCGAAACACATGATTTAGCTTCAAATCAATGCGATGTAGAAGGTTTACCTTCAAATCCATGCTTAAAAAATGATTTAGCTTCAAACACTTGGGATATAAGTGATATAGCTGCAAATGCAGACGATCAAACGTGTTAGCTTCAAAATCCATGCGATAAACTTGATTTAGCTTCAAATCAATGCGAAGTAGAAGGATTAGCTTCAAATCCGTGGAACACAAATGATTTAGCTTCAAATACTTACGATACAAGTTATATAGCTTCAAATGCAGGTGAAACAAACGAGTTAGCTTCTAAACCATGCGAAACTCATGATTTAGCTTCAAATCAATGCGATGTAGAAGGTTCACCCTCAAATCCATGCGCAACAAATGATTTAGCTTCAAACACTTGGGAAATAAGTGATATAGCTTCAAATGCAGACGTAACAAACGAGTTAGCTTCATAATCCACGCGATAAATTTGATTTAGCTTCAAATCAATGCGAAGTAGAAGGATGAGCTTCAAATCCATGCAATTCAAATGATTTAGCTTCTAATACTTGCGATATAAATGATACAGCTTCAAATGCAGGCGAAACAAACGTGTTAGCTTCTAATCCATGCGAAACTCATGATTTAGCTGCAAATCAATGCGATGTAGAAGGTTTACCTTGAAATCCATGCTTAACAAATGATTTAGCTTCAAACACTTGGGATATAAGTGATATAGCTTCAAATGCAGACGATCAAACGAGTTAGCTTCATAATCCACGCGATAAATTTGATTTAGCTTCAAATCAATGCGAAGTAGAAGGATGAGCTTCAAATCCATGCAATACAAATGATTTAGCTTCTAATACTTGCGATATAAATGATATAGCTTCAAATGCAGGCGGAACAAACGAGTTAGCTTCTAATCCATGCGAAACTCGTGATTTAGCTTCAAATCAATGCGATGTAGAAGGTTTACCTTCAAATCAATGCTTAACAAATGATTTAGCTTCAAACACTTGGGATATAAGTGAAAAAGCTTCAAATGCAGACGATCAAACGAGTTAGCTTCAAAGTCCATGCGCTAAACTTGATTTAGCTTCAAATCAATGCAAAGTAGAAGGCTTACCTTCAAATCCATGCGAAACAAATGATTTAGGTTCAGATACTTGCGGTATAAATGATACAGCTTCAAATGCAGGTGAAACAAACGAGTTAGCTTCTAATCCATGCGAAACTCATGATTTAGCTTCAAATCAATGCGATGTAGAAGGTTTACCTTCAAATCAATGCTTAACAAATGATTTAGCTTCAAACACTTGGGATATAAGTGAAAAGCTTCAAATGCAGACGATCAAACGAGTTAGATTCAAAATCCATGCGATAAACTTGATTTAGCTTCAAATCAATGCGAAGTAGAAGGATTAGCTTCAAATCCGTGGAACACAAATGATTTAGCTTCAAATACTTGCGATATAAATGATATAGCTTCAAATGCAGGCGAAACAAACTAGTTAGCTTCTAATCCATGCGAAACTCATGATTTAGCTTCAAATCAATGCGATGTAGAAGGTTTACCTTCAAATTCATGCTTAACAAATGATTTCGCTTCAAATACTTGCGATATAAATGATATAGCTTCAAATGCAGGCGAAACAAACGTGTTAGATTCTAATCCATGCGAAACTCATGATTTAGCTTCAAATCAATGCGATGTAGGAGGTTTACCTTCAAATCCATGCTTAACAAATAATTTAGCTTCAAACACTTGGGATATAAGTGAAAAGCTTCAAATGCAGACGATCAAACGAGTTAGATTCAAAATCCATGCGATAAACTTGATTTAGCTTCAAATCAATGCGAAGTAGAAGGATTAGCTTCAAATCCGTGGAACACAAATGATTTAGCTTCAAATACTTGCGATATAAATGATATAGCTTCAAATGCAGGCGAAACAAACTAGTTAGCTTCTAATCCATGCGAAACTCATGATTTAGCTTCAAATCAATGCGATGTAGAAGGTTTACCTTCAAATTCATGCTTAACAAATGATTTCGCTTCAAATACTTGCGATATAAATGATATAGCTTCAAATGCAGGCGAAACAAACGTGTTAGATTCTAATCCATGCGAAACTCATGATTTAGCTTCAAATCAATGCGATGTAGGAGGTTTACCTTCAAATCCATGCTTAACAAATAATTTAGCTTCAAACACTTGGGACATAAGTGATATAGCTTCAAATGCAGGCGAAAAAACGTGTTAGATTCTAATCCATGCGAAACTAATGATTTAGCTTCAAATCAATGCGAAGTAGAAGGATGAGCTTCAAATCCATGAAACACAAATGATTTAGCTTCAAACAGTTGGGATATAAGTGATATAGCTTGAAATGCAGACGATCAAACGAGTTAGCTTCAAAATCCACGCGATAAATTTGATTTAGCTTCAAATCAATGCGAAGTAGAAGGATGAGCTTCAAATCCATGCAATACAAATGATTTAGCTTCTAATACTTGCGATATAAATGATATAGCTTCAAATGCAGGCGGAACAAACGAGTTAGCTTCTAATCCATGCGAAACTCATGATTTAGCTTCAAATCAATGCGATGTAGAAGGTTTACCTTCAAATCCATGCTTAAAAAATGATTTAGCTTCAAACACTTGGGATATAAGTGATATAGCTGCAAATGCAGACGATCAAACGTGTTAGCTTCAAAATCCATGCGATAAACTTGATTTAGCTTCAAATCAATGCGAAGTAGAAGGATTAGCTTCAAATCCGTGGAACACAAATGATTTAGCTTCAAATACTTACGATACAAGTTATATAGCTTCAAATGCAGGTGAAACAAACGAGTTAGCTTCTAATCCATGCGAAACTCATGATTTAGCTTCAAATCAATGCGATGTAGAAGGTTCACCCTCAAATCCATGCGCAACAAATGATTTAGCTTCAAACACTTGGGATATAAGTGATATAGCTTGAAATGCAGACGATCAAACGAGTTAGCTTCAAAATCCATGCGATAAACTTGATTTAGCTTCAAATCAATGCGAAGTAGAAGGCTTAGCTTCCAATCCATGCGAAACAAATGATTTAGGTCCAGATACTTGCGGTATAAGTGATACAGTTTCAAATGCAGACGAAACAAACGAGTTAGCTTCATATCTATGCGAAACCCATGATTTAGCTTCAAATCAATGCGATGTAGAAGGTTTACCTTCAAATCCATACTTAACAAATGATTTAGCTTCAAATACTTGCGATATAAATGATATAGCTTCAAATGCAGGCGAAACAAACGTGTTAGCTTCTAATCCATGCGAAACTCATGATTTAGCTTCAAATCAATGCGATGTAGAAGGTTTACCTTCAAATCCATGCTTAAAAAATGATTTAGCTTCAAACACTTGGGATATAAGTGATATGGCATCAAATGCAGACGATCAAACGAGTTAGCTTCATAATCCACGCGATAAATTTGATTTAGCTTCAAATCAATGCGAAGTAGAAGGATGAGCTTCAAATCCATGCAATTCAAATGATTTAGCTTCTAATACTTGCGATATAAATGATACAGCTTCAAATGCAGGCGGAACAAACGAGTTAGCTTCTAATCCATGCGAAACTCATGATTTAGCTTCAAATCAATGCGATGTAGAAGGTTTACCTTCAAATCAATGCTTAACAAATGATTTAGCTTCAAACACTTGGGATATAAGTGAAAAAGCTTCAAATGCAGACGATCAAACGAGTTAGATACAAAATCCATGCGATAAACTTGATTTAGCTTCAAATCAATGCGAAGTAGAAGGATTAGCTTCAAATCCGTGGAACACAAATGATTTAGCTTCAAATACTTGCGATATAAATGATATAGCTTCAAATGCAGGCGAAACAAACTAGTTAGCTTCTAATCCATGCGAAACTCATGATTTAGCTTCAAATCAATGCGATGTAGAAGGTTTACCTTCAAATCCATGCTTAACAAATGATTTCGCTTCAAATACTTGCGATATAAATGATATAGCTTCAAATGCAGGCGAAACAAACGTGTTAGATTCTAATCCATGCGAAACTCATGATTTAGCTTCAAATCAATGCGATGTAGGAGGTTTACCTTCAAATCCATGCTTAACAAATAATTTAGCTTCAAACACTTTGGACATAAGTGATATAGCTTCAAATGCAGGCGAAAAAAACGTGTTAGATTCTAATCCATGCGAAACTAATGATTTAGCTTCAAATCAATGCGAAGTAGAAGGATGAGCTTCAAATCCATGAAACACAAATGATTTAGCTTCAAACAGTTGGGATATAAGTGATATAGCTTGAAATGCAGACGATCAAAAGAGTTAGCTTCAAAATCCATGCGATAAACTTGATTTAGCTTCAAATCAATGCGAAATAGAAGGCTTATCTTCCAATCCATGCGAAACAAATGATTTAGGTCCAGATACTTGCGGTATAAGTGATACAGCTTCAAATGCAGACGAAACAAACGAGTTAGCTTCATATCTATGCGAAACCCATGATTTAGCTTCAAATCAATGCGATGTAGAAGGTTTACCTTCAAATCCATACTTAACAAATGATTTAGCTTCAAATACTTGCGATAAAAATGATATAGCTTCAAATGCAGGCGAAACAAACGTGTTAGCTTCTAATCCATACGAAACTCATGATTTAGCTTCAAATCAATGCGATGTAGAAGGTTTACCTTCAAATCCATGCTTAAAAAATGATTTAGCTTCAAACACTTGGGATATAAGTGATGTGGCATCAAATGCAGACGATCAAACGAGTTAGCTTCATAATCCACGCGATAAATTTGATTTAGCTTCAAATCAATGCGAAGTAGAAGGATGAGCTTCAAATCCATGCAATACAAATGATTTAGCTTCTAATACTTGCGATATAAATGATATAGCTTCAAATGCAGGCGGAACAAACGAGTTAGCTTCTAATCCATGCGAAACTCATGATTTAGCTTCAAATCAATGCAATGTAGAAGGTTTACCTTCAAATCCATGCTTAAAAAATGATTTAGCTTCAAACACTTGGGATATAAGTGATATGGCAACAAATGCAGACGATCAAACGAGTCAGATTCAAAATCCATGCGATAAACTTGATTTAGCTTCAAATCAATACGAAGTAGAAGGATTAGCTTCAAATCCGTGGAACACAAATGATTTAGCTTCAAATACTTGCGATATAAATGATATAGCTTCAAATGCAGGCGGAACAAACGAGTTAGCTTCTAATCCATGCGAAACTCATGATTTAGCTTCAAATCAATGCGATGTAGAAGGTTTACCTTCAAATCAATGCTTAACAAATGATTTAGCTTCAAACACTTGGGATATAAGTGATATAGCTTCAAATGCAGACGATCAAACGAGTTAGCTTCAAAATCCATGCGCTAAACTTGATTTAGCTTCAAATCAATGCAAAGTAGAAGGCTTAGCTTCAAATCCATGCGAAACAAATGATTTAGGTTCAGATACTTGCGGTATAAATGATACAGCTTCAAATGCAGACGAAACAAACGTGTTAGCTTCTAATCCATGCGAAACTCATGATTTAGCTTCAAATCAATGCGATGTAGGAGGTTTACCTTCAAATCCATGCTTAACAAATAATTTAGCTTCAAACACTTGGGATATAAGTGATATAGCTTCAAATGCAGACGATCAAACGAGTTAGCTTCTAATCCATGCGAAACTCATGATTTAGCTTCAAATCAATGCGATGTGGAAGGTTTACCTTCAAATCAATGCTTAACAAATGATTTAGCTTCAAACACTTGGGATATAAGTGAAAAAGCTTCAAATGCAGACGATCAAACGAGTTAGTTTCAAAATCCATGCGATGAACTTGATTTATCTTCAAATCAATGCAAAGTAGAAGGCTTAGCTTCAAATCCATGCGAAACAAATGATTTAGGTTCAGATACTTGCGGTATAAATGATACAGCATCAAATGCAGACGAAACAAACGAGATAGCTTCATATCCATGCGAAACACATGATTTAGCTTCAAATCAATGCGATGTAGAAGGTATACCTTCAAATCCATGCTTAACAAATGATTTAGCTTCAAATACTTGCGATATAAATGAAATAGCTTCAAATGCAGGCGAAACAAACGTGTTAGCTTCTAATCCATGCGAAACTCATGATTTAGCTTCAAATCAATGCGATGTAGAAGGTTCACCCTCAAATCCATGCGCAACAAATGATTTAGCTTCAAACACTTGGGATATAAGTGATATAGCTTGAAATGCAGACGATCAAACGAGTTAGCTTCAAAATCCATGCGATAAACTTGATTTAGCTTCAAATCAATGCGAAGTAGAAGGATGAGCTTCAAATCCATGCAATTCAAATGATTTAGCTTCTAATACTTGCGATATAAATGATACAGCTTCAAATGCAGGCGGAACAAACGAGTTAGCTTCTAATCCATGCGAAACTCATGATTTAGCTTCAAATCAATGCGATGTAGAAGGTTTACCTTCAAATCAATGCTTAACAAATGATTTAGCTTCAAACACTTGGGATATAAGTGAAAAAGCTTCAAATGCAGACGATCAAACGAGTTAGATTCAAAATCCATGCGATAAACTTGATTTAGCTTCAAATCAATGCGAAGTAGAAGGATGAGCTTCAAATCCATGAAACACAAATGATTTAGCTTCAAACAGTTGGGATATAAGTGATATAGCTTGAAATGCAGACGATCAAACGAGTTAGCTTCAAAATCCACGCGATAAATTTGATTTAGCTTCAAATCAATGCGAAGTAGAAGGATGAGCTTCAAATCCATGCAATACAAATGATTTAGCTTCTAATACTTGCGATATAAATGATATAGCTTCAAATGCAGGCGGAACAAACGAGTTAGCTTCTAATCCATGCGAAACTCATGATTTAGCTTCAAATCAATGCGATGTAGAAGGTTTACCTTCAAATCCATGCTTAAAAAATGATTTAGCTTCAAACACTTGGGATATAAGTGATATAGCTGCAAATGCAGACGATCAAACGTGTTAGCTTCAAAATCCATGCGATAAACTTGATTTAGCTTCAAATCAATGCGAAGTAGAAGGATTAGCTTCAAATCCGTGGAACACAAATGATTTAGCTTCAAATACTTACGATACAAGTTATATAGCTTCAAATGCAGGTGAAACAAACGAGTTAGCTTCTAATCCATGCGAAACTCATGATTTAGCTTCAAATCAATGCGATGTAGAAGGTTCACCCTCAAATCCATGCGCAACAAATGATTTAGCTTCAAACACTTGGGATATAAGTGATATAGCTTGAAATGCAGACGATCAAACGAGTTAGCTTCAAAATCCATGCGATAAACTTGATTTAGCTTCAAATCAATGCGAAGTAGAAGGCTTAGCTTCCAATCCATGCGAAACAAATGATTTAGGTCCAGATACTTGCGGTATAAGTGATACAGCTTCAAATGCAGACGAAACAAACGAGTTAGCTTCATATCTATGCGAAACCCATGATTTAGCTTCAAATCAATGCGATGTAGAAGGTTTACCTTCAAATCCATACTTAACAAATGATTTAGCTTCAAACACTTGGGATATAAGTGAAAAAGCTTCAAATGCAGACGATCAAACGAGTTAGATTCAAAATCCATGCGATAAACTTGATTTAGCTTCAAATCAATGCGAAGTAGAAGGATTAGCTTCAAATCCGTGGAACACAAATGATTTAGCTTCAAATACTTGCGATATAAATGATATAGCTTCAAATGCAGGCGAAACAAACTAGTTAGCTTCTAATCCATGCGAAACTCATGATTTAGCTTCAAATCAATGCGATGTAGAAGGTTTACCTTCAAATCCATGCTTAACAAATGATTTCGCTTCAAATACTTGCGATATAAATGATATAGCTTCAAATGCAGGCGAAACAAACGTGTTAGATTCTAATCCATGCGAAACTCATGATTTAGCTTCAAATCAATGCGATGTAGGAGGTTTACCTTCAAATCCATGCTTAACAAATAATTTAGCTTCAAACACTTTGGACATAAGTGATATAGCTTCAAATGCAGGCGAAAAAAACGTGTTAGATTCTAATCCATGCGAAACTAATGATTTAGCTTCAAATCAATGCGAAGTAGAAGGATGAGCTTCAAATCCATGAAACACAAATGATTTAGCTTCAAACAGTTGGGATATAAGTGATATAGCTTGAAATGCAGACGATCAAAAGAGTTAGCTTCAAAATCCATGCGATAAACTTGATTTAGCTTCAAATCAATGCGAAATAGAAGGCTTATCTTCCAATCCATGCGAAACAAATGATTTAGGTCCAGATACTTGCGGTATAAGTGATACAGCTTCAAATGCAGACGAAACAAACGAGTTAGCTTCATATCTATGCGAAACCCATGATTTAGCTTCAAATCAATGCGATGTAGAAGGTTTACCTTCAAATCCATACTTAACAAATGATTTAGCTTCAAATACTTGCGATAAAAATGATATAGCTTCAAATGCAGACGAAACAAACGTGTTAGCTTCTAATCCATACGAAACTCATGATTTAGCTTCAAATCAATGCGATGTAGAAGGTTTACCTTCAAATCCATGCTTAAAAAATGATTTAGCTTCAAACACTTGGGATATAAGTGATGTGGCATCAAATGCAGACGATCAAACGAGTTAGCTTCATAATCCACGCGATAAATTTGATTTAGCTTCAAATCAATGCGAAGTAGAAGGATGAGCTTCAAATCCATGCAATACAAATGATTTAGCTTCTAATACTTGCGATATAAATGATATAGCTTCAAATGCAGGCGGAACAAACGAGTTAGCTTCTAATCCATGCGAAACTCATGATTTAGCTTCAAATCAATGCAATGTAGAAGGTTTACCTTCAAATCCATGCTTAAAAAATGATTTAGCTTCAAACACTTGGGATATAAGTGATATGGCAACAAATGCAGACGATCAAACGAGTCAGATTCAAAATCCATGCGATAAACTTGATTTAGCTTCAAATCAATACGAAGTAGAAGGATTAGCTTCAAATCCGTGGAACACAAATGATTTAGCTTCAAATACTTGCGATATAAATGATATAGCTTCAAATGCAGGCGGAACAAACGAGTTAGCTTCTAATCCATGCGAAACTCATGATTTAGCTTCAAATCAATGCGATGTAGAAGGTTTACCTTCAAATCAATGCTTAACAAATGATTTAGCTTCAAACACTTGGGATATAAGTGATATAGCTTCAAATGCAGACGATCAAACGAGTTAGCTTCAAAATCCATGCGCTAAACTTGATTTAGCTTCAAATCAATGCAAAGTAGAAGGCTTAGCTTCAAATCCATGCGAAACAAATGATTTAGGTTCAGATACTTGCGGTATAAATGATACAGCTTCAAATGCAGACGAAACAAACGTGTTAGCTTCTAATCCATGCGAAACTCATGATTTAGCTTCAAATCAATGCGATGTAGGAGGTTTACCTTCAAATCCATGCTTAACAAATAATTTAGCTTCAAACACTTGGGATATAAGTGATATAGCTTCAAATGCAGACGATCAAACGAGTTAGCTTCTAATCCATGCGAAACTCATGATTTAGCTTCAAATCAATGCGATGTGGAAGGTTTACCTTCAAATCAATGCTTAACAAATGATTTAGCTTCAAACACTTGGGATATAAGTGAAAAAGCTTCAAATGCAGACGATCAAACGAGTTAGTTTCAAAATCCATGCGATGAACTTGATTTATCTTCAAATCAATGCAAAGTAGAAGGCTTAGCTTCAAATCCATGCGAAACAAATGATTTAGGTTCAGATACTTGCGGTATAAATGATACAGCATCAAATGCAGACGAAACAAACGAGATAGCTTCATATCCATGCGAAACACATGATTTAGCTTCAAATCAATGCGATGTAGAAGGTATACCTTCAAATCCATGCTTAACAAATGATTTAGCTTCAAATACTTGCGATATAAATGAAATAGCTTCAAATGCAGGCGAAACAAACGTGTTAGCTTCTAATCCATGCGAAACTCATGATTTAGCTTCAAATCAATGCGATGTAGAAGGTTCACCCTCAAATCCATGCGCAACAAATGATTTAGCTTCAAACACTTGGGATATAAGTGATATAGCTTGAAATGCAGACGATCAAACGAGTTAGCTTCAAAATCCATGCGATAAACTTGATTTAGCTTCAAATCAATGCGAAGTAGAAGGATGAGCTTCAAATCCATGCAATTCAAATGATTTAGCTTCTAATACTTGCGATATAAATGATACAGCTTCAAATGCAGGCGGAACAAACGAGTTAGCTTCTAATCCATGCGAAACTCATGATTTAGCTTCAAATCAATGCGATGTAGAAGGTTTACCTTCAAATCAATGCTTAACAAATGATTTAGCTTCAAACACTTGGGATATAAGTGAAAAAGCTTCAAATGCAGACGATCAAACGAGTTAGATTCAAAATCCATGCGATAAACTTGATTTAGCTTCAAATCAATGCGAAGTAGAACGATTAGCTTCAAATCCGTGGAACACAAATGATTTAGCTTCAAATACTTGCGATATAAATGATATAGCTTCAAATGCAGGCGAAACAAACTAGTTAGCTTCTAATCCATGCGAAACTCATGATTTAGCTTCAAATCAATGCGATGTAGAAGGTTTACCTTCAAATCCATGCTTAACAAATGATTTCGCTTCAAATACTTGCGATATAAATGATATAGCTTCAAACGCAGGCGAAACAAACGTGTTAGATTCTAATCCATGCGAAACTCATGATTTAGCTTCAAATCAATGCGATGTAGGAGGTTTACCTTCAAATCCATGCTTAACAAATAATTTAGCTTCAAACACTTGGGACATAAGTGATATAGCTTCAAATGCAGGCGAAAAAAACGTGTTAGATTCTAATCCATGCGAAACTAATGATTTAGCTTCAAATCAATGCGAAGTAGAAGGATGAGCTTCAAATCCATGAAACACAAATGATTTAGCTTCAAACAGTTGGGATATAAGTGATATAGCTTGAAATGCAGACGATCAAACGAGTTAGCTTCAAAATCCATGCGATAAACTTGATTTAGCTTCAAATCAATGCGAAATAGAAGGCTTATCTTCCAATCCATGCGAAACAAATGATTTAGGTCCAGATACTTGCGGTATAAGTGATACAGCTTCAAATGCAGACGTAACAAACGAGTTAGCTTCATAATCCACGCGATAAATTTGATTTAGCTTCAAATCAATGCGAAGTAGAAGGATGAGCTTCAAATCCATGCAATACAAATGATTTAGCTTCTAATACTTGCGATATAAATGATATAGCTTCAAATGCAGGCGGAACAAACGAGTTAGCTTCTAATCCATGCGAAACTCATGATTTAGCTTCAAATCAATGCGATGTAGAAGGTTTACCTTCAAATCAATGCTTAACAAATGATTTAGCTTCAAACACTTGGGATATAAGTGAAAAAGCTTCAAATGCAGACGATCAAACGAGTTAGCTTCAAAGTCCATGCGCTAAACTTGATTTAGCTTCAAATCAATGCAAAGTAGAAGGCTTACCTTCAAATCCATGCGAAACAAATGATTTAGGTTCAGATACTTGCGGTATAAATGATACAGCTTCAAATGCAGGTGAAACAAACGAGTTAGCTTCTAATCCATGCGAAACTCATGATTTAGCTTCAAATCAATGCGATGTAGAAGGTTTACCTTCAAATCAATGCTTAACAAATGATTTAGCTTCAAACACTTGGGATATAAGTGAAAAAGCTTCAAATGCAGACGATCAAACGAGTTAGATTCAAAATCCATGCGGTAAACTTGATTTAGCTTCAAATCAATGCGAAGTAGAAGGATTAGCTTCAAATCCGTGGAACACAAATGATTTAGCTTCAAATACTTGCGATATAAATGATATAGCTTCAAATGCAGGCGAAACAAACTAGTTAGCTTCAAATCAATGCGAAGTAGAAGGATGAGCTTCAAATCCATGAAACACAAATGATTTAGCTTCAAACAGTTGGGATATAAGTGATATAGCTTGAAATGCAGACGATCAAACGAGTTAGCTTCAAAATCCACGCGATAAATTTGATTTAGCTTCAAATCAATGCGAAGTAGAAGGATGAGCTTCAAATCCATGCAATACAAATGATTTAGCTTCTAATACTTGCGATATAAATGATATAGCTTCAAATGCAGGCGGAACAAACGAGTTAGCTTCTAATCCATGCGAAACTCATGATTTAGCTTCAAATCAATGCGATGTAGAAGGTTTACCTTCAAATCCATGCTTAAAAAATGATTTAGCTTCAAACACTTGGGATATAAGTGATATAGCTGCAAATGCAGACGATCAAACGTGTTAGCTTCAAAATCCATGCGATAAACTTGATTTAGCTTCAAATCAATGCGAAGTAGAAGGATTAGCTTCAAATCCGTGGAACACAAATGATTTAGCTTCAAATACTTACGATACAAGTTATATAGCTTCAAATGCAGGTGAAACAAACGAGTTAGCTTCTAATCCATGCGAAACTCATGATTTAGCTTCAAATCAATGCGATGTAGAAGGTTCACCCTCAAATCCATGCGCAACAAATGATTTAGCTTCAAACACTTGGGATATAAGTGATATAGCTTGAAATGCAGACGATCAAACGAGTTAGCTTCAAAATCCATGCGATAAACTTGATTTAGCTTCAAATCAATGCGAAGTAGAAGGCTTAGCTTCCAATCCATGCGAAACAAATGATTTAGGTCCAGATACTTGCGGTATAAGTGATACAGCTTCAAATGCAGACGAAACAAACGAGTTAGCTTCATATCTATGCGAAACCCATGATTTAGCTTCAAATCAATGCGATGTAGAAGGTTTACCTTCAAATCCATACTTAACAAATGATTTAGCTTCAAATACTTGCGATATAAATGATATAGCTTCAAATGCAGGCGAAACAAACGTGTTAGCTTCTAATCCATGCGAAACTCATGATTTAGCTTCAAATCAATGCGATGTAGAAGGTTTACCTTCAAATCCATGCTTAAAAAATGATTTAGCTTCAAACACTTGGGATATAAGTGATATGGCATCAAATGCAGACGATCAAACGAGTTAGCTTCATAATCCACGCGATAAATTTGATTTAGCTTCAAATCAATGCGAAGTAGAAGGATGAGCTTCAAATCCATGCAATTCAAATGATTTAGCTTCTAATACTTGCGATATAAATGATACAGCTTCAAATGCAGGCGGAACAAACGAGTTAGCTTCTAATCCATGCGAAACTCATGATTTAGCTTCAAATCAATGCGATGTAGAAGGTTTACCTTCAAATCAATGCTTAACAAATGATTTAGCTTCAAACACTTGGGATATAAGTGAAAAAGCTTCAAATGCAGACGATCAAACGAGTTAGATTCAAAATCCATGCGATAAACTTGATTTAGCTTCAAATCAATGCGAAGTAGAAGGATTAGCTTCAAATCCGTGGAACACAAATGATTTAGCTTCAAATACTTGCGATATAAATGAAATAGCTTCAAATGCAGGCGAAACAAACTAGTTAGCTTCTAATCCATGCGAAACTCATGATTTAGCTTCAAATCAATGCGATGTAGAAGGTTTACCTTCAAATCCATGCTTAACAAATGATTTCGCTTCAAATACTTGCGATATAAATGATATAGCTTCAAATGCAGGCGAAACAAACGTGTTAGATTCTAATCCATGCGAAACTCATGATTTAGCTTCAAATCAATGCGATGTAGGAGGTTTACCTTCAAATCCATGCTTAACAAATAATTTAGCTTCAAACACTTTGGACATAAGTGATATAGCTTCAAATGCAGGCGAAAAAAACGTGTTAGATTCTAATCCATGCGAAACTAATGATTTAGCTTCAAATCAATGCGAAGTAGAAGGATGAGCTTCAAATCCATGAAACACAAATGATTTAGCTTCAAACAGTTGGGATATAAGTGATATAGCTTGAAATGCAGACGATCAAAAGAGTTAGCTTCAAAATCCATGCGATAAACTTGATTTAGCTTCAAATCAATGCGAAATAGAAGGCTTATCTTCCAATCCATGCGAAACAAATGATTTAGGTCCAGATACTTGCGGTATAAGTGATACAGCTTCAAATGCAGACGAAACAAACGAGTTAGCTTCATATCTATGCGAAACCCATGATTTAGCTTCAAATCAATGCGATGTAGAAGGTTTACCTTCAAATCCATACTTAACAAATGATTTAGCTTCAAATACTTGCGATAAAAATGATATAGCTTCAAATGCAGGCGAAACAAACGTGTTAGCTTCTAATCCATACGAAACTCATGATTTAGCTTCAAATCAATGCGATGTAGAAGGTTTACCTTCAAATCCATGCTTAAAAAATGATTTAGCTTCAAACACTTGGGATATAAGTGATGTGGCATCAAATGCAGACGATCAAACGAGTTAGCTTCATAATCCACGCGATAAATTTGATTTAGATTCAAATCAATGCGAAGTAGAAGGATGAGCTTCAAATCCATGCAATACAAATGATTTAGCTTCTAATACTTGCGATATAAATGATATAGCTTCAAATGCAGGCGGAACAAACGAGTTAGCTTCTAATCCATGCGAAACTCATGATTTAGCTTCAAATCAATGCAATGTAGAAGGTTTACCTTCAAATCCATGCTTAAAAAATGATTTAGCTTCAAACACTTGGGATATAAGTGATATGGCAACAAATGCAGACGATCAAACGAGTTAGATTCAAAATCCATGCGATAAACTTGATTTAGCTTCAAATCAATACGAAGTAGAAGGATTAGCTTCAAATCCGTGGAACACAAATGATTTAGCTTCAAATACTTGCGATATAAGTGATATAGCTTCAAATGCAGACGATCAAACGAGTTAGCTTCTAATCCATGCGAAACTCATGATTTAGCTTCAAATCAATGCGATGTGGAAGGTTTACCTTCAAATCAATGCTTAACAAATGATTTAGCTTCAAACACTTGGGATATAAGTGAAAAAGCTTCAAATGCAGACGATCAAACGAGTTAGTTTCAAAATCCATGCGATGAACTTGATTTATCTTCAAATCAATGCAAAGTAGAAGGCTTAGCTTCAAATCCATGCGAAACAAATGATTTAGGTTCAGATACTTGCGGTATAAATGATACAGCATCAAATGCAGACGAAACAAACGAGATAGCTTCATATCCATGCGAAACACATGATTTAGCTTCAAATCAATGCGATGTGGAAGGTATACCTTCAAATCCATGCTTAACAAATGATTTAGCTTCAAATACTTGCGATATAAATGAAATAGCTTCAAATGCAGGCGAAACAAACGTGTTAGCTTCTAATCCATGCGAAACTCATGATTTAGCTTCAAATCAATGCGATGTAGAAGGTTCACCCTCAAATCCATGCGCAACAAATGATTTAGCTTCAAACACTTGGGATATAAGTGATATAGCTTGAAATGCAGACGATCAAACGAGTTAGCTTCAAAATCCATGCGATAAACTTGATTTAGCTTCAAATCAATGCGAAGTAGAAGGATGAGCTTCAAATCCATGCAATTCAAATGATTTAGCTTCTAATACTTGCGATATAAATGATACAGCTTCAAATGCAGGCGGAACAAACGAGTTAGCTTCTAATCCATGCGAAACTCATGATTTAGCTTCAAATCAATGCGATGTAGAAGGTTTACCTTCAAATCAATGCTTAACAAATGATTTAGCTTCAAACACTTGGGATATATGTGAAAAAGCTTCAAATGCAGACGATCAAACGAGTTAGATTCAAAATCCATGCGATAAACTTGATTTAGCTTCAAATCAATGCGAAGTAGAAGGATTAGCTTCAAATCCGTGGAACACAAATGATTTAGCTTCAAATACTTGCGATATAAATGATATAGCTTCAAATGCAGGCGAAACAAACTAGTTAGCTTCTAATCCATGCGAAACTCATGATTTAGCTTCAAATCAATGCGATGTAGAAGGTTTACCTTCAAATCCATGCTTAACAAATGATTTCGCTTCAAATACTTGCGATATAAATGATATAGCTTCAAATGCAGGCGAAACAAACGTGTTAGATTCTAATCCATGCGAAACTCATGATTTAGCTTCAAATCAATGCGATGTAGGAGGTTTACCTTCAAATCCATGCTTAACAAATAATTTAGCTTCAAACACTTGGGACATAAGTGATATAGCTTCAAATGCAGGCGAAAAAAACGTGTTAGATTCTAATCCATGCGAAACTAATGATTTAGCTTCAAATCAATGCGAAGTAGAAGGATGAGCTTCAAATCCATGAAACACAAATGATTTAGCTTCAAACAGTTGGGATATAAGTGATATAGCTTGAAATGCAGACGATCAAACGAGTTAGCTTCAAAATCCATGCGATAAACTTGATTTAGCTTCAAATCAATGCGAAATAGAAGGCTTATCTTCCAATCCATGCGAAACAAATGATTTAGGTCCAGATACTTGCGGTATAAGTGATACAGCTTCAAATGCAGACGAAACAAACGAGTTAGCTTCATATCTATGCGAAACCCATGATTTAGCTTCAAATCAATGCGATGTAGAAGGTTTACCTTCAAATCCATGCTTAAAAAATGATTTAGCTTCAAACACTTGGGATATAAGTGATATGGCAACAAATGCAGACGATCAAACGAGTTAGATTCAAAATCCATGCGATAAACTTGATTTAGCTTCAAATCAATACGAAGTAGAAGGATTAGCTTCAAATCCGTGGAACACAAATGATTTAGCTTCAAATACTTGCGATATAAATGATATAGCTTCAAATGCAGGCGAAACAAACTAGATAGCTTCTAATCCATGCGAAACTCATGATTTAGCTTCAAATCAATGCGATGTAGAAGGTTTACCTTCAAATCCATGCTTAACAAATGATTTCGCTTCAAATATTTGCGATATAAATGATATAGCTTCAAATGCAGGCGAAACAAACGTGTTAGCTTCTAATCCATGCGAAACTCATGATATAGCTTCAAATCAATGCGATGTAGGAGATTTACCTTCAAATCCATGCTTAACAAATAATTTAGCTTCAAACACTTGGGATATAAGTGATATAGCTTCAAATGCAGACGATCAAACGAGTTAGCTTCAAAATCCATGCGATAAACTTGATTTAGCTTCAAATCAATGCGAAGTAGAAGGATGAGCTTCAAATCCATGCAACACAAATGATTTAGCTTCAAACAGTTGGGATATAAGTGATATAGCTTGAAGTACAGACGATCAAACGAGTTAGCTTCAAAATCCATGCGATAAACTTGATTTAGCTTCAAATCAATGCGAAGTAGAAGGATGAGCTTCAAATCCATGCAATACAAATGATTTAGCTTCTAATACTTGCGATATAAATGATATAGCTTCAAATGCAGTCGGAACAAACGAGTTAGCTTCTAATCCATGCGAAACTCATGATTTAGCTTCAAATCAATGCGATGTAGAAGGTTTACCTTCAAATCCATGCTTAAAAAATGATTTAGCTTCAAACACTTGGGATATAAGTGATATAGCTGCAAATGCAGACGATCAAACGTGTTAGCTTCAAAATCCATGCGATAAACTTGATTTAGCTTCAAATCAATGCGAAGTAGAAGGATTAGCTTCAAATCCGTGGAACACAAATGATTTAGCTTCAAATACTTACGATACAAGTTATATAGCTTCAAATGCAGGTGAAACAAACGAGTTAGCTTCTAATCCATGCGAAACTCATGATTTAGCTTCAAATCAATGCGATGTAGAAGGTTCACCCTCAAATCCATGCGCAACAAATGATTTAGCTTCAAACACTTGGGATATAAGTGATATAGCTTGAAATGCAGACGATCAAACGAGTTAGCTTCAAAATCCATGCGATAAACTTGATTTAGCTTCAAATCAATGCGAAGTAGAAGGCTTAGCTTCCAATCCATGCGAAACAAATGATTTAAGTTCAAATACTTGCGGTATAAGTGATACAGCTTCAAATGCAGACGAAACAAACGAGTTAGCTTCATATCTATGCGAAACACATGATTTAGCTTCAAATCAATACGATGTAGAAGGTTTACCTTCAAATCCATGCTTAACAAATGATTTAGCTTCAAATACTTGCGATATAAATGAAATAGCTTCAAATGCAGGCGAAACAAACGTGTTAGCTTCTAATACATGCGAAACTCATGATTTAGCTTCAAATCAATGCGATGTAGAAGGTTTACCTTCAAATCCATGCTTAACAAATGATTTAGCTTCAAACACTTGGGACATAAGTGATATAGCTTCAAATGCAGACGAAACAAACGAGATAGCTTCATAATCCACGCGATAAATTTGATTTAGCTTCAAATCAATGCGAAGTAGAAGGATGAGCTTCAAATCCATGCAATTCAAATGATTTAGCTTCTAATACTTGCGATATAAATGATACAGCTTCAAATGCAGGCGGAACAAACGAGTTAGCTTCTAATCCATGCGAAACTCATGATTTAGCTTCAAATCAATGCGATGTAGAAGGTTTACCTTCAAATCAATGCTTAACAAATGATTTAGCTTCAAACACTTGGGATATAAGTGAAAAAGCTTCAAATGCAGACGATCAAACGAGTTAGATTCAAAATCCATGCGATAAACTTGATTTAGCTTCAAATCAATGCGAAGTAGAAGGATTAGCTTCAAATCCGTGGAACACAAATGATTTAGCTTCAAATACTTGCGATATAAATGATATAGCTTCAAATGCAGGCGAAACAAACTAGTTAGCTTCTAATCCATGCGAAACTCATGATTTAGCTTCAAATCAATGCGATGTAGAAGGTTTACCTTCAAATCCATTCTTAACAAATGATTTCGCTTCAAATACTTGCGATATAAATGATATAGCTTCAAATGCAGGCGAAACAAACGTGTTAGATTCTAATCCATGCGAAACTCATGATTTAGCTTCAAATCAATGCGATGTAGGAGGTTTACCTTCAAATCCATGCTTAACAAATAATTTAGCTTCAAACACTTGGGACATAAGTGAGATAGCTTCAAATGCAGGCGAAAAAAACGTGTTAGATTCTAATCCATGCGAAACTAATGATTTAGCTTCAAATCAATGCGAAGTAGAAGGATGAGCTTCAAATCCATGAAACACAAATGATTTAGCTTCAAACAGTTGGGATATAAGTGATATAGCTTGAAATGCAGACGATCAAACGAGTTAGCTTCAAAATCCATGCGATAAACTTGATTTAGCTTCAAATCAATGCGATGTAGAAGGTTTACCTTCAAATCCATACTTAACAAATGATTTAGCTTCAAATACTTGCGATATAAATGATATAGCTTCAAATGCAGGCGAAACAAACGTGTTAGCTTCTAATCCATGCGAAACTCATGATTTAGCTTCAAATCAATGCAAAGTAGAAGGCTTAGCTTCAAATCCATGCGAAACAAATGATTTAGGTTCAGATACTTGCGGTATAAATGATACAGCTTCAAATGCAGACGAAACAAACGTGTTAGCTTCTAATCCATGCGAAACTCATGATTTAGCTTCAAATCAATGCGATGTAGGAGGTTTACCTTCAAATCCATGCTTAACAAATAATTTAGCTTCAAACACTTGGGATATAAGTGATATAGCTTCAAATGCAGACGATCAAACGAGTTAGCTTCTAATCCATGCGAAACTCATGATTTAGCTTCAAATCAATGCGATGTGGAAGGTTTACCTTCAAATCAATGCTTAACAAATGATTTAGCTTCAAACACTTGGGATATAAGTGAAAAAGCTTCAAATGCAGACGATCAAACGAGTTAGTTTCAAAATCCATGCGATGAACTTGATTTAGCCTTAAATCAATGCAAAGTAGAAGGCTTAGCTTCAAATCCATGCGAAACAAATGATTTAGGTTCAGATACTTGCGGTATAAATGATACAGCATCAAATGCAGACGAAACAAACGAGATAGCTTCATATCCATGCGAAACTAATGATTTAGCTTCAAATCAATGCGAAGTAGAAGGATGAGCTTCAAATCCATGAAACACAAATGATTTAGCTTCAAACACTTGGGATATAAGTGATATAGCTTGAAATGCAGACGATCAAACGAGTTAGCTTCAAAATCCATGCGATAAACTTGATTTAGCTTCAAATCAATGCGAAGTAGAAGGCTTAGCTTCCAATCCATGCGAAACAAATGATTTAAGTTCAAATACTTGCGGTATAAGTGATACAGCTTCAAATGCAGACGAAACAAACGAGTTAGCTTCATATCTATGCGAAACACATGATTTAGCTTCAAATCAATACGATGTAGAAGGTTTACCTTCAAATCCATGCTTAACAAATGATTTAGCTTCAAATACTTGCGATATAAATGAAATAGCTTCAAATGCAGGCGAAACAAACGTGTTAGCTTCTAATACATGCGAAACTCATGATTTAGCTTCAAATCAATGCGATGTAGAAGGTTTACCTTCAAATCCATGCTTAACAAATGATTTAGCTTCAAACACTTGGGACATAAGTGATATAGCTTCAAATGCAGACGAAACAAACGAGTTAGCTTCATAATCCACGCGATAAATTTGATTTAGCTTCAAATCAATGCGAAGTAGAAGGATGAGCTTCAAATCCATGCAATTCAAATGATTTAGCTTCTAATACTTGCGATATAAATGATACAGCTTCAAATGCAGGCGGAACAAACGAGTTAGCTTCTAATCCATGCGAAACTCATGATTTAGCTTCAAATCAATGCGATGTAGAAGGTTTACCTTCAAATCAATGCTTAACAAATGATTTAGCTTCAAACACTTGGGACATAAGTGAGATAGCTTCAAATGCAGGCGAAAAAAACGTGTTAGATTCTAATCCATGCGAAACTAATGATTTAGCTTCAAATCAATGCGAAGTAGAAGGATGAGCTTCAAATCCATGAAACACAAATGATTTAGCTTCAAACAGTTGGGATATAAGTGATATAGCTTGAAATGCAGACGATCAAACGAGTTAGCTTCAAAATCCATGCGATAAACTTGATTTAGCTTCAAATCAATGCGATGTAGAAGGTTTACCTTCAAATCCATACTTAACAAATGATTTAGCTTCAAATACTTGCGATATAAATGATATAGCTTCAAATGCAGGCGAAACAAACGTGTTAGCTTCTAATCCATGCGAAACTCATGATTTAGCTTCAAATCAATGCAAAGTAGAAGGCTTAGCTTCAAATCCATGCGAAACAAATGATTTAGGTTCAGATACTTGCGGTATAAATGATACAGCTTCAAATGCAGACGAAACAAACGTGTTAGCTTCTAATCCATGCGAAACTCATGATTTAGCTTCAAATCAATGCGATGTAGGAGGTTTACCTTCAAATCCATGCTTAACAAATAATTTAGCTTCAAACACTTGGGATATAAGTGATATAGCTTCAAATGCAGACGATCAAACGAGTTAGCTTCTAATCCATGCGAAACTCATGATTTAGCTTCAAATCAATGCGATGTGGAAGGTTTACCTTGAAATCAATGCTTAACAAATGATTTAGCTTCAAACACTTGGGATATAAGTGAAAAAGCTTCAAATGCAGACGATCAAACGAGTTAGTTTCAAAATCCATGCGATGAACTTGATTTAGCTTCAAATCAATGCAAAGTAGAAGGCTTAGCTTCAAATCCATGCGAAACAAATGATTTAGGTTCAGATACTTGCGGTATAAATGATACAGCATCAAATGCAGACGAAACAAACGAGATAGCTTCATATCCATGCGAAACACATGAATTAGCTTCAAATCAATGCGATGTAGAAGGTATACCTTCAAATCCATGCTTAACAAATGATTTAGCTTCAAATACTTGCGATATAAATGAAATAGCTTCAAATGCAGGCGAAACAAACGTGTTAGCTTCTAATCCATGCGAAACTCATGATTTAGCTTCAAATCAATGCGATGTAGAAGGTTCACCCTCAAATCCATGCGCAACAAATGATTTAGCTTCAAACACTTGGGATATAAGTGATATAGCTTGAAATGCAGACGATCAAACGAGTTAGCTTCAAAATCCATGCGATAAACTTGATTTAGCTTCAAATCAATGCGAAGTAGAAGGATGAGCTTCAAATCCATGCAATTCAAATGATTTAGCTTCTAATACTTGCGATATAAATGATACAGCTTCAAATGCAGGCGGAACAAACGAGTTAGCTTCTAATCCATGCGAAACTCATGATTTAGCTTCAAATCAATGCGATGTAGAAGGTTTACCTTCAAATCAATGCTTAACAAATGATTTAGCTTCAAACACTTGGGATATATGTGAAAAAGCTTCAAATGCAGACGATCAAACGAGTTAGATTCAAAATCCATGCGATAAACTTGATTTAGCTTCAAATCAATGCGAAGTAGAAGGATTAGCTTCAAATCCGTGGAACACAAATGATTTAGCTTCAAATACTTGCGATATAAATGATATAGCTTCAAATGCAGGCGAAACAAACTAGTTAGCTTCTAATCCATGCGAAACTCATGATTTAGCTTCAAATCAATGCGATGTAGAAGGTTTACCTTCAAATCCATGCTTAACAAATGATTTCGCTTCAAATACTTGCGATATAAATGATATAGCTTCAAATGCAGGCGAAACAAACGTGTTAGATTCTAATCCATGCGAAACTCATGATTTAGCTTCAAATCAATGCGATGTAGGAGGTTTACCTTCAAATCCATGCTTAACAAATAATTTAGCTTCAAACACTTGGGACATAAGTGATATAGCTTCAAATGCAGGCGAAAAAAACGTGTTAGATTCTAATCCATGCGAAACTAATGATTTAGCTTCAAATCAATGCGAAGTAGAAGGATGAGCTTCAAATCCATGAAACACAAATGATTTAGCTTCAAACAGTTGGGATATAAGTGATATAGCTTGAAATGCAGACGATCAAACGAGTTAGCTTCAAAATCCATGCGATAAACTTGATTTAGCTTCAAATCAATGCGAAATAGAAGGCTTATCTTCCAATCCATGCGAAACAAATGATTTAGGTCCAGATACTTGCGGTATAAGTGATACAGCTTCAAATGCAGACGAAACAAACGAGTTAGCTTCATATCTATGCGAAACCCATGATTTAGCTTCAAATCAATGCGATGTAGAAGGTTTACCTTCAAATCCATGCTTAAAAAATGATTTAGCTTCAAACACTTGGGATATAAGTGATATGGCAACAAATGCAGACGATCAAACGAGTTAGATTCAAAATCCATGCGATAAACTTGATTTAGCTTCAAATCAATACGAAGTAGAAGGATTAGCTTCAAATCCGTGGAACACAAATGATTTAGCTTCAAATACTTGCGATATAAATGATATAGCTTCAAATGCAGGCGAAACAAACTAGATAGCTTCTAATCCATGCGAAACTCATGATTTAGCTTCAAATCAATGCGATGTAGAAGGTTTACCTTCAAATCCATGCTTAACAAATGATTTCGCTTCAAATATTTGCGATATAAATGATATAGCTTCAAATGCAGGCGAAACAAACGTGTTAGCTTCTAATCCATGCGAAACTCATGATATAGCTTCAAATCAATGCGATGTAGGAGATTTACCTTCAAATCCATGCTTAACAAATAATTTAGCTTCAAACACTTGGGATATAAGTGATATAGCTTCAAATGCAGACGATCAAACGAGTTAGCTTCAAAATCCATGCGATAAACTTGATTTAGCTTCAAATCAATGCGAAGTAGAAGGATGAGCTTCAAATCCATGCAACACAAATGATTTAGCTTCAAACAGTTGGGATATAAGTGATATAGCTTGAAGTACAGACGATCAAACGAGTTAGCTTCAAAATCCATGCGATAAACTTGATTTAGCTTCAAATCAATGCGAAGTAGAAGGCTTATCTTCCAATCCATGCGAAACAAATGATTTAGGTCCAGATACTTGCGGTGTAAGTGATACAGCTTCAAATGCAGACGAAACAAACGAGTTAGCTTCATATCTATGCGAAACCCATGATTTAGCTTCAAATCAATGCGATGTAGAAGGTTTACCTTCAAATCCATACTTAACAAATGATTTAGCTTCAAATACTTGCGATATTAATGATATAGCTTCAAATGCAGGCGAAACAAACGTGTTAGCTTCTAGTCCATGCGAAACTCATGATTTAGCTTCAAATCAATGCGATGTAGAAGGTTTACCTTCAAATCCATGCTTAAAAAATGATTTAGCTTCAAACACTTGGGATATAAGTGATATGGCATCAAATGCAGACGATCAAACGAGTTAGCTTCATAATCCACGCGATAAATTTGATTTAGCTTCAAATCAATGCGAAGTAGAAGGATGAGCTTCAAATCCATGCAATACAAATGATTTAGCTTCTAATACTTGCGATATAAATGATATAGCTTCAAATGCAGTCGGAACAAACGAGTTAGCTTCTAATCCATGCGAAACTCATGATTTAGCTTCAAATCAATGCGATGTAGAAGGTTTACCTTCAAATCCATGCTTAAAAAATGATTTAGCTTCAAACACTTGGGATATAAGTGATATAGCTGCAAATGCAGACGATCAAACGTGTTAGCTTCAAAATCCATGCGATAAACTTGATTTAGCTTCAAATCAATGCGAAGTAGAAGGATTAGCTTCAAATCCGTGGAACACAAATGATTTAGCTTCAAATACTTACGATACAAGTTATATAGCTTCAAATGCAGGTGAAACAAACGAGTTAGCTTCTAATCCATGCGAAACTCATGATTTAGCTTCAAATCAATGCGATGTAGAAGGTTCACCCTCAAATCCATGCGCAACAAATGATTTAGCTTCAAACACTTGGGATATAAGTGATATAGCTTGAAATGCAGACGATCAAACGAGTTAGCTTCAAAATCCATGCGATAAACTTGATTTAGCTTCAAATCAATGCGAAGTAGAAGGCTTAGCTTCCAATCCATGCGAAACAAATGATTTAAGTTCAAATACTTGCGGTATAAGTGATACAGCTTCAAATGCAGACGAAACAAACGAGTTAGCTTCATATCTATGCGAAACACATGATTTAGCTTCAAATCAATACGATGTAGAAGGTTTACCTTCAAATCCATGCTTAACAAATGATTTAGCTTCAAATACTTGCGATATAAATGAAATAGCTTCAAATGCAGGCGAAACAAACGTGTTAGCTTCTAATACATGCGAAACTCATGATTTAGCTTCAAATCAATGCGATGTAGAAGGTTTACCTTCAAATCCATGCTTAACAAATGATTTAGCTTCAAACACTTGGGACATAAGTGATATAGCTTCAAATGCAGACGAAACAAACGAGATAGCTTCATAATCCACGCGATAAATTTGATTTAGCTTCAAATCAATGCGAAGTAGAAGGATGAGCTTCAAATCCATGCAATTCAAATGATTTAGCTTCTAATACTTGCGATATAAATGATACAGCTTCAAATGCAGGCGGAACAAACGAGTTAGCTTCTAATCCATGCGAAACTCATGATTTAGCTTCAAATCAATGCGATGTAGAAGGTTTACCTTCAAATCAATGCTTAACAAATGATTTAGCTTCAAACACTTGGGATATAAGTGAAAAAGCTTCAAATGCAGACGATCAAACGAGTTAGATTCAAAATCCATGCGATAAACTTGATTTAGCTTCAAATCAATGCGAAATAGAAGGCTTATCTTCCAATCCATGCGAAACAAATGATTTAGGTCCAGATACTTGCGGTATAAGTGATACAGCTTCAAATGCAGACGTAACAAACGAGTTAGCTTCATAATCCACGCGATAAATTTGATTTAGCTTCAAATCAATGCGAAGTAGAAGGATGAGCTTCAAATCCATGCAATACAAATGATTTAGCTTCTAATACTTGCGATATAAATGATATAGCTTCAAATGCAGTCGGAACAAACGAGTTAGCTTCTAATCCATGCGAAACTCATGATTTAGCTTCAAATCAATGCGATGTAGAAGGTTTACCTTCAAATCCATGCTTAAAAAATGATTTAGCTTCAAACACTTGGGATATAAGTGATATAGCTGCAAATGCAGACGATCAAACGTGTTAGCTTCAAAATCCATGCGATAAACTTGATTTAGCTTCAAATCAATGCGAAGTAGAAGGATTAGCTTCAAATCCGTGGAACACAAATGATTTAGCTTCAAATACTTACGATACAAGTTATATAGCTTCAAATGCAGGTGAAACAAACGAGTTAGCTTCTAATCCATGCGAAACTCATGATTTAGCTTCAAATCAATGCGATGTAGAAGGTTCACCCTCAAATCCATGCGCAACAAATGATTTAGCTTCAAACACTTGGGATATAAGTGATATAGCTTGAAATGCAGACGATCAAACGAGTTAGCTTCAAAATCCATGCGATAAACTTGATTTAGCTTCAAATCAATGCGAAGTAGAAGGCTTAGCTTCCAATCCATGCGAAACAAATGATTTAAGTTCAAATACTTGCGGTATAAGTGATACAGCTTCAAATGCAGACGAAACAAACGAGTTAGCTTCATATCTATGCGAAACACATGATTTAGCTTCAAATCAATACGATGTAGAAGGTTTACCTTCAAATCCATGCTTAACAAATGATTTAGCTTCAAATACTTGCGATATAAATGAAATAGCTTCAAATGCAGGCGAAACAAACGTGTTAGCTTCTAATACATGCGAAACTCATGATTTAGCTTCAAATCAATGCGATGTAGAAGGTTTACCTTCAAATCCATGCTTAACAAATGATTTAGCTTCAAACACTTGGGACATAAGTGATATAGCTTCAAATGCAGACGAAACAAACGAGATAGCTTCATAATCCACGCGATAAATTTGATTTAGCTTCAAATCAATGCGAAGTAGAAGGATGAGCTTCAAATCCATGCAATTCAAATGATTTAGCTTCTAATACTTGCGATATAAATGATACAGCTTCAAATGCAGGCGGAACAAACGAGTTAGCTTCTAATCCATGCGAAACTCATGATTTAGCTTCAAATCAATGCGATGTAGAAGGTTTACCTTCAAATCAATGCTTAACAAATGATTTAGCTTCAAACACTTGGGATATAAGTGAAAAAGCTTCAAATGCAGACGATCAAACGAGTTAGATTCAAAATCCATGCGATAAACTTGATTTAGCTTCAAATCAATGCGAAGTAGAAGGATTAGCTTCAAATCCGTGGAACACAAATGATTTAGCTTCAAATACTTGCGATATAAATGATATAGCTTCAAATGCAGGCGAAACAAACTAGTTAGCTTCTAATCCATGCGAAACTCATGATTTAGCTTCAAATCAATGCGATGTAGAAGGTTTACCTTCAAATCCATGCTTAACAAATGATTTCGCTTCAAATACTTGCGATATAAATGATATAGCTTCAAATGCAGGCGAAACAAACGTGTTAGATTCTAATCCATGCGAAACTCATGATTTAGCTTCAAATCAATGCGATGTAGGAGGTTTACCTTCAAATCCATGCTTAACAAATAATTTAGCTTCAAACACTTGGGACATAAGTGAGATAGCTTCAAATGCAGGCGAAAAAAACGTGTTAGATTCTAATCCATGCGAAACTAATGATTTAGCTTCAAATCAATGCGAAGTAGAAGGATGAGCTTCAAATCCATGAAACACAAATGATTTAGCTTCAAACAGTTGGGATATAAGTGATATAGCTTGAAATGCAGACGATCAAACGAGTTAGCTTCAAAATCCATGCGATAAACTTGATTTAGCTTCAAATCAATGCGATGTAGAAGGTTTACCTTCAAATCCATACTTAACAAATGATTTAGCTTCAAATACTTGCGATATAAATGATATAGCTTCAAATGCAGGCGAAACAAACGTGTTAGCTTCTAATCCATGCGAAACTCATGATTTAGCTTCAAATCAATGCAAAGTAGAAGGCTTAGCTTCAAATCCATGCGAAACAAATGATTTAGGTTCAGATACTTGCGGTATAAATGATACAGCTTCAAATGCAGACGAAACAAACGTGTTAGCTTCTAATCCATGCGAAACTCATGATTTAGCTTCAAATCAATGCGATGTAGGAGGTTTACCTTCAAATCCATGCTTAACAAATAATTTAGCTTCAAACACTTGGGATATAAGTGATATAGCTTCAAATGCAGACGATCAAACGAGTTAGCTTCTAATCCATGCGAAACTCATGATTTAGCTTCAAATCAATGCGATGTGGAAGGTTTACCTTCAAATCAATGCTTAACAAATGATTTAGCTTCAAACACTTGGGATATAAGTGAAAAAGCTTCAAATGCAGACGATCAAACGAGTTAGTTTCAAAATCCATGCGATGAACTTGATTTAGCCTTAAATCAATGCAAAGTAGAAGGCTTAGCTTCAAATCCATGCGAAACAAATGATTTAGGTTCAGATACTTGCGGTATAAATGATACAGCATCAAATGCAGACGAAACAAACGAGATAGCTTCATATCCATGCGAAACTAATGATTTAGCTTCAAATCAATGCGAAGTAGAAGGATGAGCTTCAAATCCATGAAACACAAATGATTTAGCTTCAAACACTTGGGATATAAGTGATATAGCTTGAAATGCAGACGATCAAACGAGTTAGCTTCAAAATCCATGCGATAAACTTGATTTAGCTTCAAATCAATGCGAAGTAGAAGGCTTAGCTTCCAATCCATGCGAAACAAATGATTTAAGTTCAAATACTTGCGGTATAAGTGATACAGCTTCAAATGCAGACGAAACAAACGAGTTAGCTTCATATCTATGCGAAACACATGATTTAGCTTCAAATCAATACGATGTAGAAGGTTTACCTTCAAATCCATGCTTAACAAATGATTTAGCTTCAAATACTTGCGATATAAATGAAATAGCTTCAAATGCAGGCGAAACAAACGTGTTAGCTTCTAATACATGCGAAACTCATGATTTAGCTTCAAATCAATGCGATGTAGAAGGTTTACCTTCAAATCCATGCTTAACAAATGATTTAGCTTCAAACACTTGGGACATAAGTGATATAGCTTCAAATGCAGACGAAACAAACGAGTTAGCTTCATAATCCACGCGATAAATTTGATTTAGCTTCAAATCAATGCGAAGTAGAAGGATGAGCTTCAAATCCATGCAATTCAAATGATTTAGCTTCTAATACTTGCGATATAAATGATACAGCTTCAAATGCAGGCGGAACAAACGAGTTAGCTTCTAATCCATGCGAAACTCATGATTTAGCTTCAAATCAATGCGATGTAGAAGGTTTACCTTCAAATCAATGCTTAACAAATGATTTAGCTTCAAACACTTGGGATATAAGTGAAAAAGCTTCAAATGCAGACGATCAAACGAGTTAGATTCAAAATCCATGCGATAAACTTGATTTAGCTTCAAATCAATGCGAAGTAGAAGGATTAGCTTCAAATCCGTGGAACACAAATGATTTAGCTTCAAATACTTGCGATATAAATGATATAGCTTCAAATGCAGGCGAAACAAACTAGTTAGCTTCTAATCCATGCGAAACTCATGATTTAGCTTCAAATCAATGCGATGTAGAAGGTTTACCTTCAAATCCATGCTTAACAAATGATTTCGCTTCAAATACTTGCGATATAAATGATATAGCTTCAAATGCAGGCGAAACAAACGTGTTAGATTCTAATCCATGCGAAACTCATGATTTAGCTTCAAATCAATGCGATGTAGGAGGTTTACCTTCAAATCCATGCTTAACAAATAATTTAGCTTCAAACACTTGGGACATAAGTGAGATAGCTTCAAATGCAGGCGAAAAAAACGTGTTAGATTCTAATCCATGCGAAACTAATGATTTAGCTTCAAATCAATGCGAAGTAGAAGGATGAGCTTCAAATCCATGAAACACAAATGATTTAGCTTCAAACAGTTGGGATATAAGTGATATAGCTTGAAATGCAGACGATCAAACGAGTTAGCTTCAAAATCCATGCGATGAACTTGATTTAGCTTCAAATCAATGCAAAGTAGAAGGCTTAGCTTCAAATCCATGCGAAACAAATGATTTAGGTTCAGATACTTGCGGTATAAATGATACAGCATCAAATGCAGACGAAACAAACGAGATAGCTTCATATCCATGCGAAACACATGAATTAGCTTCAAATCAATGCGATGTAGAAGGTATACCTTCAAATCCATGCTTAACAAATGATTTAGCTTCAAATACTTGCGATATAAATGAAATAGCTTCAAATGCAGGCGAAACAAACGTGTTAGCTTCTAATCCATGCGAAACTCATGATTTAGCTTCAAATCAATGCGATGTAGAAGGTTCACCCTCAAATCCATGCGCAACAAATGATTTAGCTTCAAACACTTGGGATATAAGTGATATAGCTTGAAATGCAGACGATCAAACGAGTTAGCTTCAAAATCCATGCGATAAACTTGATTTAGCTTCAAATCAATGCGAAGTAGAAGGCTTAGCTTCCAATCCATGCGAAACAAATGATTTAAGTTCAAATACTTGCGGTATAAGTGATACAGCTTCAAATGCAGACGAAACAAACGAGTTAGCTTCATATCTATGCGAAACACATGATTTAGCTTCAAATCAATACGATGTAGAAGGTTTACCTTCAAATCCATGCTTAACAAATGATTTAGCTTCAAATACTTGCGATATAAATGAAATAGCTTCAAATGCAGGCGAAACAAACGTGTTAGCTTCTAATCCATGCGAAACTCATGATTTAGCTTCAAATCAATGCGATGTAGAAGGTTTACCTTCAAATCCATGCTTAACAAATGATTTAGCTTCAAACACTTGGGACATAAGTGATATAGCTTCAAATGCAGACGAAACAAACGAGTTAGCTTCATAATCCACGCGATAAATTTGATTTAGCTTCAAATCAATGCGAAGTAGAAGGATGAGCTTCAAATCCATGCAATTCAAATGATTTAGCTTCTAATACTTGCGATATAAATGATACAGCTTCAAATGCAGGCGGAACAAACGAGTTAGCTTCTAATCCATGCGAAACTCATGATTTAGCTTCAAATCAATGCGATGTAGAAGGTTTACCTTCAAATCAATGCTTAACAAATGATTTAGCTTCAAACACTTGGGATATAAGTGAAAAAGCTTCAAATGCAGACGATCAAACGAGTTAGATTCAAAATCCATGCGATAAACTTGATTTAGCTTCAAATCAATGCGAAGTAGAAGGATTAGTTTCAAATCCGTGGAACACAAATGATTTAGCTTCAAATACTTGCGATATAAATGATATAGCTTCAAATGCAGGCGAAACAAACTAGTTAGCTTCTAATCCATGCGAAACTCATGATTTAGCTTCAAATCAATGCGATGTAGAAGGTTTACCTTCAAATCCATGCTTAACAAATGATTTCGCTTCAAATACTTGCGATATAAATGATATAGCTTCAAATGCAGGCGAAACAAACGTGTTAGATTCTAATCCATGCGAAACTCATGATTTAGCTTCAAATCAATGCGATGTAGGAGGTTTACCTTCAAATCCATGCTTAACAAATAATTTAGCTTCAAACACTTGGGACATAAGTGATATAGCTTCAAATGCAGGCGAAAAAAACGTGTTAGATTCTAATCCATGCGAAACTAATGATTTAGCTTCAAATCAATGCGAAGTAGAAGGATGAGCTTCAAATCCTTGAAACACAAATGATTTAGCTTCAAACAGTTGGGATATAAGTGATATAGCTTGAAATGCAGACGATCAAACGAGTTAGCTTCAAAATCCATGCGATAAACTTGATTTAGCTTCAAGTCAATGCGAAATAGAAGGCTTATCTTCCAATCCATGCGAAACAAATGATTTAGGTCCAGATACTTGCGGTATAAGTGATACAGCTTCAAATGCAGACGAAACAAACGAGTTAGCTTCATATCTATGCGAAACCCATGATTTAGCTTCAAATCAATGCGATGTAGAAGGTTTACCTTCAAATCCCTACTTAACAAATGATTTAGCTTCAAATACTTGCGATATAAATGATATAGCTTCAAATGCAGGCGAAACAAACGTGTTAGCTTCTAATCCATGCGAAACTCATGATTTAGCTTCAAATCAATGCGATGTAGAAGGTTTACCTTCAAATCCATGCTTAAAAAATGATTTAGCTTCAAACACTTGGGATATAAGTGATATGGCATCAAATGCAGACGATCAAACGAGTTAGCTTCATAATCCACGCGATAAATTTGATTTAGCTTCAAATCAATGCGAAGTAGAAGGATGAGCTTCAAATCCATGGATTACAAATGATTTAGCTTCTAATACTTGCGATATAAATGATATAGCTTCAAATGCAGGCGGAACAAACGAGTTAGCTTCTAATCCATGCGAAACTCATGATTTAGCTTCAAATCAATGCGATGTAGAAGGTTTACCTTCAAATCAATGCTTAACAAATGATTTAGCTTCAAACACTTGGGATATAAGTGATATAGCTTCAAATGCAGACGATCAAACGAGTTAGCTTCAAAATCCATGCGCTAAACTTGATTTAGCTTCAAATCAATGCAAAGTAGAAGGCTTAGCTTCAAATCCATGCGAAACAAATGATTTAGGTTCAGATACTTGCGGTATAAATGATACAGATTCAAATGCAGACCAAACAAACGAGATAGCTTCATATCTATGCCAAACACATGATTTAGCTTCAAATCAATGCGATGTAGAAGGTATACCTTCAAATCCATGCTTAACAAATGATTTAGCTTCAAATACTTGCGATATAAATGATATAGCTTCAAATGCAGGCGAAACAAACGTGTTAGCTTCTAATCCATGCGAAACTCATGATTTAGCTTCAAATCAATGCGATGTAGAAGGTTTACCTTCAAATCCATGCTTAAAAAATGATTTAGCTTCAAACACTTGGGATATAAGTGATATGCCAACAAATGCAGACGATCAAACGAGTTAGATTCAAAATCCATGCGATAAACTTGATTTAGCTTCAAATCAATGCGAAGTAGAAGGATTAGCTTCAAATCCGTGGAACACAAATGATTTAGCTTCAAATACTTGCGATATAAATGATATAGCTTCAAATGCAGGCGAAACAAACTAGTTAGCTTCTAATCCATGCGAAACTCATGATTTAGCTTCAAATCAATGCGATGTAGAAGTTTACCTTCAAATCCATGCTTAACAAATGATTTCGCTTCAAATATTTGCGATATAAATGATATAGCTTCAAATGCAGGCGAAACAAACGTGTTAGCTTCTAATCCATGCGAAACTCATGATTTAGCTTCAAATCAATGCGATGTAGGAGGTTTACCTTCAAATCCATGCTTAACAAATAATTTAGCTTCAAACACTTGGGATATAAGTGATATAGCTTCAAATGCAGACGATCAAACGAGTTAGCTTCAAAATCCATGCGATAAACTTGATTTAGCTACAAATCAATGCGAAGTAGAAGGATGAGCTTCAAATCCATGCAACACAAATGATTTAGCTTCAAATACTTGCGACATAAATGATATAGCTTCAAATGCAGGCGAAACAAACGAGTTAGCTTCTAATCCATGCGAAACTCATGATTTAGCTTCAAATCAATGCGATGTGGAAGGTTTACCTTCAAATCAATGCTTAACAAATGATTTAGCTTCAAACACTTGGGATATAAGTGAAAAAGCTTCAAATGCACACGATCAAACGAGTTAGTTTCAAAATCCATGCGATGACCTTGATTTAGCTTCAAATCAATGCAAAGTAGAAGTCTTAGCTTCAAATCCATGCGAAACAAATGATTTAGGTTCAGATACTTGCGGTATAAATGATACAGCATCAAATGCAGACGAAACAAACGAGATAGCTGCATATCTATGCGAAACACATGATTTAGCTTCAAATCAATGCGATGTAGAAGGTATACCTTCAAATCCATGCTTAACAAATGATTTAGCTTCAAATACTTGCGATATAAATGATATAGCTTCAAATGCAGGCGAAACAAACGTGTTAGCTTCTAATCCATGCGAAACTCATGATTTAGCTTCAAATCAATGCGATGTGGAAGGTTTACCTTCAAATCCATGCTTAACAAATGATTCCGCTTCAAATACTTGTGATATAAATGATATAGCTCCAAATGCAGGCGAAACAAACGAGTTAGCTTCTAATCCATGCGAAACTCATGATTTAGCTTCAAATCAATGCGATGTGGAAGGTTTACCTTCAAATCCATGCTTAACAAATGATTCCGCTTCAAATACTTGTGATATAAATGATATAGCTTCAAATGCAGGCGAAACAAACGTGTTAGCTTCTAATCCATGCGAAACTCATGATTAGCTTCAAATCAATGCGATGTAGGAGGTTTACCTTCAAATCCATGCTTAACAAATAATTTAGCTTCAAACACTTGGGACGTAAGTGATATAGCTTGAAATGCAGACGATCAAACGAGTTAGCTTCTAATCCATGCGAAACTCATGATTTAGCTTCAAATCAATGCGATGTAGAAGGTTTACCTTCAAATCCATGCTTAACAAATGATTTAGCTTCAAAACACTTGGGATATAAGTGAAAAAGCTTCAAATGCAGACGATCAAACGAGTTAGTTTCAAAATCCATGCGATGAACTTGATTTAGCTTCAAATCAATGCAAAGTAGAAGGCTTAACTTCAAATCCATGCGAAACAAATGATTTAGGTTCAGATACTTGCGGTATAAATGATACAGCTTCAAATGCAGACGAAACAAACGAGATAGCTTCATATCTATGCGAAACACATGATTTAGCTTCAAATCAATGCGATGTAGAAGGTATACCTTCAAATCCATGCTTAACAAATGATTTAGCTTCAAATACTTGCGATATAAATGATATAGCTTCAAATGCAGGCGAAACAAACGTGTTAGCTTCTAATCCATGCGAAACTCATGATTTAGCTTCAAACAATGCGATGTAGAAGGTTTACCTTCAAATCCATGCTTAAAAAATGATTTAGCTTCAAACACTTGGGATATAAGTGATATGGCATCAAATGCAGACGATCAAACGAGTTAGATTCAAAATCCATGCGATAAACTTGATTTAGCTTCAAATCAATGCGAAGTAGAAGGATTAGCTTCAAATCCGAGGAACACAAATGATTTAGCTTCAAATACTTGCGATATAAATGATATAGCTTCAAATGCAGGCGAAACAAACGTGTTAGCTTCTAATCCGTGCGAAACTCATGATTTAGCTTCAAACCAATGCGATGTAGAAGGTTTACCTTCAAATCCATGCTTAAAAAATGATTTAGCTTCAAACACTTGGGATATAAGTGATATGGCATCAAATGCAGACGATCAAACGAGTTAGATTCAAAATCCATGCGATAAACTTGATTTAGCTTCAAATCAATGCGAAGTAGAAGGATTAGCTTCAAATCCGTGGAACACAAATGATTTAGCTTCAAATACTTGCGATATAAATGATATAGCTCCAAATGCAGGCGAAACAAACGAGTTAGCTTCTAATCCATGCGAAACTCATGATTTAGCTTCAAATCAATGCGATGTGGAAGGTTTACCTTCAAATCCATGCTTAACAAATGATTCCGCTTCAAATACTTGTGATATAAATGATATAGCTTCAAATGCAGACGAATCAAACGAGTCAGCTTCAAAATCCATGCGATACACATGATTTAGCTTCAAATCAATGCGATGTAGGAGGTTTACCTTCAAATCCATGCTTAACAAATAATTTAGCTTCAAACACTTGGGATATAAGTGATATAGCTTGAAATGCAGACGATCAAACGAGTTAGCTTCTAATCCATGCGAAACTCATGATTTAGCTTCAAATCAATGCGATGTAGAAGGTTTACCTTCAAATCCATGCTTAACAAATGATTTCGCTTCAAATATTTGCGATATAAATGATATAGCTTCAAATGCAGGCGAAACAAACGTGTTAGCTTCTAATCCATGCGAAACTCATGATTTAGCTTCAAATCAATGCGATGTAGGAGGTTTACCTTCAAATCCATGCTTAACAAATAATTTAGCTTCAAACACTTGGGATATAAGTGATATAGCTTCAAATGCAGACGATCAAACGAGTTAGCTTCAAAATCCATGCGATAAACTTGATTTAGCTTCAAATCAATGCGAAGTAGAAGGATGAGCTTCAAATCCATGCAACACAAATGATTTAGCTTCAAATACTTGCGACATAAATGATATAGCTTCAAATGCAGGCGAAACAAACGAGTTAGCTTCTAATCCATGCGAAACTCATGATTTAGCTTCAAATCAATGCGATGTAGAAGGTTCACCTTCAAATCCATGCGCAACAAATGATTTAGCTTCAAACAGTTGGGATATAAGTGAAATAGCTTGAAATGCAGACGATCAAACGAGTTAGCTTCAAAATCCATGCGATAAACTTGATTTAGCTTCAAATCAATGCGAAGTAGAAGGCTTAGCTTCCAATCCATGCGAAACAAATGATTTAGGTCCAGATACTTGCGGTATAAGTGATACAGCTTCAAATGCAGACGAAACAAACGAGTTAGCTTCATATCTATGCGAAACCCATGATTTAGCATCAAATCAATGCGATGTAGAAGGTTTACCTTCAAATCCATGCTTAAAAAATGATTTAGATTCAAACACTTGGGATATAAGTGATATGGCATCAAATGCAGACGATCAAACGAGTTAGCTTCAAAATCCATGCGATAAACTTGATTTAGCTTCAAATCAATGTGATGTAGAAGGTTTACCTTCAAATCCATGCTTAACAAATGATTTAGCTTCAAACACTTGGGACATAAGTGATATAGCTTCAAATGCAGACGATCAAACGAGTTAGCTTCAAAATCCACGCGATAAATTTGATTTAGCTTCAAATCAATGCGATGTAGAAGGTTTACCTTCAAATCCATGCTTAACAAATGATTTAGCTTCAAATACTTGCGATGTAATTGACTTAGCTTCAAATGCAGGCGAAACAAACGAGTTAGCATCTAATCCATGCGAAACTCATGATTTAGCTTCAAATCAATGCGATGTAGAAGTTTCACCTTCAAATCCATGCGCAACAAATGATTTAGCTTCAAACAGTTCGGATATAAGTGATATAGTTTGAAATGCAGACGATCAAACGAGTAAGCTTCAAAATCTATGCGATAAACTTGATTTAGCTTCAAATCAATGCGAAGTAGAAGGCTTAGCTTCCAATCCATGCGAAACAAATTATTTAGGTTCAGATACTTGCGGTATAAGTGATACAGCTTCAAATGCAGACGAAACAAACGAGTTAGCTTCATATCTATGCGAAACACATGATATAGCTTCAAATCAATGCTATGTAGAAGGTTTACCTTCAAATCCATGCTTAACAAATGATTTAGCTTCAAATACTTGCGATATAAATGATATAGCTTCAAATGCAGACGATCAAACCAGTTAGCTTCAAAATCCATGCGATAAACTTGATTTAGCTTCAAATCAATCCGAAGTAGAAGACTTAGCTTCAAATCCATGCGAAACAAATGATTTAGGTTCAGATACTTGCGGTATAAATGATACAGCTTCAAATGCAGACGAAGCAAACGAGTTAGCTTCATATCTATGCGAAACACATGATTTAGCTTCATATCAATGCGATGTAGAAGGTTTACCTTCAAATCCATGCTTAAAAAATGATTTAGCTTCAAATACTTGCGATATAAATGATATAGCTTCAAATGCAGGCGAAACAAACGTGTTAGCTTCTAATCCATGCGAAACTCATGATTTAGCTTCAAATCAATGCGATGTAGAAGGTTTACCTTCAAATCCATGCTTAAAAAATGATTTAGCTTCAAACACTTGGGATATAAGTGATATGGCAACAAATGCAGACGATCAAACGAGTTAGATTCAAAATCCATGCGATAAACTTGATTTAGCTTCAAATCAATGCGAAGCAGAAGGATTAGCTTCAAATCCGTGGAACACAAATGATTTAGCTTCAAATACTAGCGATATAAATGATATAGCTTCAAATGCAGGCGAAACAAACTAGTTAGCTTCTAATCCATGCGAAACTCATGATTTAGCTTCAAATCAATGCGATGTAGAAGGTTTACCTTCAAATCCATGCTTAACAAATGATTTCGCTTCAAATATTTGCGATATAAATGATATAGCTTCAAATGCAGGCGAAACAAACGTGTTAGCTTCTAATCCATGCGAAACTCATGATTTAGCTTCAAATCAATGCGATGTAGGAGGTTTACCATCAAATCCATGCTTAACAAATAATTTAGCTTCAAACACTTGGGATATAAGTGATATAGCTTCAAATGCATACGATCAAACGAGTTAGCTTCAAAATCCATGCGATAAACTTGATTTAGCTTCAAATCAATGCGAAGTAGAAGGATGAGCTTCAAATCCATGCAACACAAATGATTTAGCTTCAAATACTTGCGACATAAATGATATAGCTTCAAATGCAGGCGAAACAAACGAGTTAGCTTCTAATCCATGCCAAACTCATGATTTAGCTTCAAATCAATGCGATGTGGAAGGTTTACCTTCAAATCAATGCTTAACAAATGATTTAGCTTCAAACACTTGGGATATAAGTGAAAAAGCTTCAAATGCAGACGATCAAACGAGTTAGCTTCAAAATCCATGCGATGAACTTGATTTAGCTTCAAATCAATGCAAAGTAGAAGGCTTAGCTTCAAATCCATGCGAAACAAATGATTTAGGTTCAGATACTTGCGGTATAAATGATACAGCTTCAAATGCAGACGAAACAAACGAGATAGCTTCATATCTATGCGAAACACATGATTTAGCTTCAAATCAATGCGATGTAGAAGGTATACCTTCAAATCCATGCTTAACAAATGATTTAGCTTCAAATACTTGCGATATAAATGATATAGCTTCAAATGCAGGCGAAACAAACGTGTTAGCTTCTAATCCATGCGAAACTCATGATTTAGCTTCAAATCAATGCGATGTAGAAGGTTTACCTTCAAATCCATGCTTAAAAAATGATTTAGCTTCAAACACTTGGGATATAAGTGATATGGCATCAAATGCAGACGATCAAACGAGTTAGATTCAAAATCCATGCGATAAACTTGATTTAGCTTCAAATCAATGCGAAGTAGAAGGATTAGCTTCAAATCCGTGGAACACAAATGATTTAGCTTCAAATACTTGCGATATAAATGATATAGCTCCAAATGCAGGCGAAACAAACGAGTTAGCTTCTAATCCATGCGAAACTCATGATTTAGCTTCAAATCAATGCGATGTGGAAGGTTTACCTTCAAATCCATGCTTAACAAATGATTCCGCTTCAAATACTTGTGATATAAATGATATAGCTTCAAATGCAGGCGAAACAAACGTGTTAGCTTCTAATCCATGCAAAACTCATGATTAGCTTCAAATCAATGCGATGTAGGAGGTTTACCTTCAAATCCGTGCTTAACAAATAATTTAGCTTCAAACACTTGGGACATAAGTGATATAGCTTGAAATGCAGACGATCAAACGAGTTAGCTTCAAAATCCATGCGATAAACTTGATTTAGCTTCAAATCAATGCGAAGTAGAAGGCTTAGCTTCCAATCCATGCGAAACAAATGATTTAGCTTCAAACAGTTGGGATATAAGTGATATAGCTTGAAATGCAGACGATCAAACGAGTTAGCTTCAAAATCCATGCGATAAACTTGATTTAGCTTCAAATCAATGCGAAGTAGAAGGCTTAGCTTCCAATCCATGCGAAACAAATGATTTAGGTCCAGATACTTGCGGTATAAGTGATACAGCTTCAAATGCAGGCGAAACAAACGTGTTAGCTTCATAATGCACGCGATAAATTTGATTTAGCTTCAAATCAATGCGAAGTAGAAGGATGAGCTTCAAATCCATGCAATACAAATGATTTAGCTTCTAATACTTGCGATATAAATGATATAGCGTCAAATGCAGGCGAAACAAACGAGTTAGCTTCTAATCCATGCGAAACTCATGATTTAGCTTCAAATCAATGCGATGTGGAAGGTTTACCTTCAAATCAATGCTTAACAAATGATTTAGCTTCAAACACTTGGGATATAAGTGATATGGCATCAAATGCAGACGATCAAACGAGTTAGATTCAAAATCCATGCGATAAACTTGATTTAGCTTCAAATCAATGCGAAGTAGAAGGATTAGCTTCAAATCCGTGGAACACAAATGATTTAGCTTCAAATACTTGCGATGTAAATGATATAGCTCCAAATGCAGGCGAAACAAACGAGTTAGCTTCTAATCCATGCGAAACTCATGATTTAGCTTCAAATCAATGCGATGTGGAAGGTTTACCTTCAAATCCATGCTTAACAAATGATTCCGCTTCAAATACTTGTGATATAAATGATATAGCTTCAAATGCAGGCGAAACAAACGTGTTAGCTTCTAATCCATGCGAACCTCATGATTAGCTTCAAATCAATGCTACGTAGAAGGTTTAGCTTCAAATTCGTGCGAAACAAATGATTTAACATCAAATACTAGCGATATCAGTGATATAGTTTCAAATGGAGGGGAAACAAATGAGTTAACTTCAAATCCATGCAAAACACATGATTAAGCTTCAAATCAATGCTATGTAGAAGGTTTTGCTTCAAATCCTAGCGAAACAGATGATTTAGCTTCAAACACTTGGGATATATGTGACATAGCTTCAAATGCCTACGAAGAAAAACAAGTTAGCTTCAAAATCCATACGATACACATGATTTAGCTTCAAATCAATGCGAAATAGAAGGTTTAGCTTCAAATCCATGCGCAACAAATGATTTAACATCAGATACTTGCGATATAAGTGATATAGCTTCAAATGGAGGGGATACAAATGAGTTAGCTTCAAATCCATGCAAAACACATGATTAAGATTCAAATCAATGCTATGTAGAAGGTTTAGCTTCAAATCCAAGCGAAACACATGATGTAGCTACAAATCCATGCGGAACAAATGATTTAACATCAGATAGTTGCGATATAAGTGATATAGATTCAACTGCAGGCGAAATAAACGAGATCGCCTCAAATCCATGCGAAAAAAATGATTATCCTTCAATACATGCGATACAGGTGATATAGCATCAACTGCAGGCAAAACAAACCAGTTAGCTTCAATTCCATGAGAAACATATGATTTAGCTTAAAATTCATGCGCAACACATGGATTAGCTTCAAATTCGTGCGAAACACATGATTTAGCTTCAAACACTTGGGATATATGTGATATAGCTTCCAATGCAGACGAAGAAAAACAAGTTAGCTTCAAAATCCATACGATACACATGATTTAGCTTCAAATCAATGCGAAATAGAAGGTTTAGCTTCAAATCCATGCGAAACAAATGATTTAACATCAGATACTTGCGATATAAGTGACATGGCTTCAGATGGAGGGGAAACACATGAGTTAGCTTCAAGTCCATGCAAAACACATGAATAAGATTCAAATCAATGCTATGTAGAAGGTTTAGTTTCAAATCCAAGCGAAACACATGATTTAGCTTCAAATCCATGCGGAACAAATGATTTAACATCAGATAGTTGCGATATAAGTGATATAGATTCAACTGCAGGCGAAATAAACGAGATCGCCTCAAATCCATGCGAAAAAAATGATTATTCTTCAATACTTGCGATACAGGTGATATAGCATCAAATGCAGGCAAAACAAATCAGTTAGCTTCAATTCCATGAGAAACACATGATTTAGCTTAAAATTCATGCGCAACACATGGATTAGCTTCAAATTCGTGCGAAACAAATGATTTAGCTTCAAACACTTGGGATATATGTGATATAGCTTCAAATGCAGACGAAACAATCGAGTTAGCTTCATATCTATGCGAAACCCATGATTTAGCTTCAAATCAATGCGATGTAGAAGGTATACCTTCAAATCCATGCTTAACAAATGATTTAGCTTCAAATACTTGCGATATAAATGATATAGCTTCAAATGCAGGCGAAACAAACGTGTTAGCATCTAATCCATGCGAAACTCATGATTTAGCTTCAAATCAATGCGATGTAGAAGGTTCACCTTCAAATCCATGCGCAACAAATGAATTAGCTTCAAACACTTGGGATATAAGTGATATGGCATCAAATGCAGACGATCAAACGAGTTAGATTCAAAATCCATGCGATAAACTTGATTTAGCTTCAAATAAATGCGAAGTAGAAGGATTAGCTTCAAATCCATGCAACACAAATGATTTAGCTTCGAATACTTGCGATATGAATGATATAGCTTCAAATGCAGGCGAAACAAACGTGTTAGCTTCTAATCCATGCGAAACTCATGATTTAGCTTCAAATCAATGCGATGTAGAAGGTTTACCTTCAAATCCATGCTTAAAAAATGATTTAGCTTCAAACACTTGGGACATAAGTGATATAGCTTGAAATGCAGACGATCAAACGAGTTAGCTTCAAAATCCATGCGATAAACTTGATTTAGCTTCAAATCAATGCAAAGTAGAAGGCTTAGCTTCAAATCCATGCGAAACAAATGATTTAGGTTCAGATACTTGCGGTATAAATGATACAGGTTCAAATGCAGACGAAACAAACGAGATAGCTTCACATCTATGCGAAACACATGATTTAGCTTCAAATCAATGCGATGTAGAAGGTATACCTTCAAATCCATGCTTAACAAATGATTTAGCTTCAAACACTTGGGATATAAGTGATATGGCATCAAATGCAGACGATCAAACGAGTTAGATTCAAAATCCATGCGATAAACTTGATTTAGCTTCAAATCAATGCAAAGTAGAAGGATTAGCTTCAAATCCGTGGAACACAAATGATTTAGCTTCAAATACTTGCGATATAAATGATATAGCTTCAAATGCAGGCGAAACAAACTAGTTAGCTTCAAATCCATGAGAAACTCATGATTTAGCTTCAAATCAATGCGATGTAGAAGGTTCACCTTCAAATCCATGCGCAACAAATGATTTAGCTTCAAACACTTGGGGTATGAGTGATATAGCTTGAAATGCAGACGATCAAACGAGTTAGCTTCAAAATCCATGCGATAAAATTGATTTAGCTTCAAATCAATGCGAAATAGAAGGCTTAGCTTCCAATCCATGCGGAACAAATGATTTAACATCAGATACTTGCGATATAAGTGATATAGATTAAACTGCAGACGAATTAAACGAGTTAGCTTCAAATCCATGCGAAACACTTGAGTTAGTTTCAAATCAATGCGATGTAGAAGGATTAGCTTCAAATCCATGCGTTGCAAATGATTGAGCTTCAAACACTTGGGATATTAGTGATATAGCTTCAACAGCATGCGGAACCAACGAGCTAGCTTCATATCCAAGCGAAACACATGATTTAACTTCAAATCAATGCGATGTAGAAGGTTTAGCTTCAAATCCCTGCGAAACAAATGATTTAACATCAAATACTTGCGATATCAGTGATATAGCTTCAAATGGAGGGGAAACAAATGAGTTAACTTCAAATCCATGCAAAACACATGATTAAGCTTCAAATCAATGCTATGTAGAAGGTTCAGCTTCAAATCAATGCGACAAAAATAATTTAGCTTCAAATCAATGCGATGTAGAAGGTTTAGCTTCAAATCTATGCGAATGAAATGATTGAGCTTCAATCACTTAGGATATAGGTGATATAGCTTCAAATGCAGGGGAAACAAACGAGTTAGCTTCTAATCCATGCTAAACACATGATTAAGCTTCAAATCAATGCTATGTAGAAGGTTTAGCTTCAAATCCATGCGAAACAAATGATTTCGCATCAGATACTAGCGATATAAGTGTTATAGCTTCCAATGCAGGAGAAACAAACGAGTTAGCTTCAAAACCATGCAAAACACATGATTAAGCTTCAAATCAATGCTACATAGAAGGTTTAGCTTCAAATCTATGCGGAACAAATGATTTAGCTCCAAATACTTGCGATATAAGTGATATAGATTCAACTGCAGACGATCAAACGAGTTGGCTTCAAAATCCATGCGATAAACTTGATTTAGCTTCAAATCAATGCGAAGTAGAAGGATTAGCTTCAAATCCGTGGAACACAAATGATTTAGCTTCAAATACTTGCGATATAAATGATATAGCTTCAAATGCAGGCGAAACAAACGAGTTAGCCTCAAATCCATGCGAAACACATGATTTAGCTTCAAATCAATGCGATGTAGAAGGATTAGCTACAAATCCATGCAACACAAATGATTCAGCTTCAAATACTAGCGATATAAATGATATAGCTTCAAATGCAGGCAAAACAAACGTGTTAGCTTCTAATCCATGCGAATCTCATGATTTAGCTTCAAATCAATGCGATGTAGAAGGTTTAGCTTCAAACCCAAGCGAAACACATGATTTAGCTTCAAATCTATGCGATGTAGAAGGTTTTGCTTCAAATCCATGCGAAATAGAAAGTTTAGCTTCAAATCCAAGCGAAACACATGATTTAGCTTCATATCAATGCTCTGTAGAAGGTTTTATCTTCAAATCCATGCGATATAGCTTCAAATGCAGACAAATCAAACGAGTTAGTTTCAAATCTATGCGATGTAGAAGGTTTAGTTCAAATCCATGGGAAACAAATGATTTAGCATCAGATACTTGCGATATAAGTGATATAGCTTCAAATGCAGACGAAACAAACGAGTTAGCTTCAAATCCAAACGAAACACATGATTTAGCTTCAAATCAATGCGATGTAGATGGTTTATCTTCAAATCAATGCGACACAAATGATTTAGCTTCAAATCAATGCGATGTAGAAGGTTTAGCTTCAATTCCAAGCGAAACAATAGATTGAGCTTCAAACACTTGGGATATAGGTGATATAGTTTCAACTGCATGCGGAACAAACGATTTAGCTTCAAATCCATGCGAAACACATGATTTAGCAGCAAATCAATGCGATGCAGAACGTTTTGCATCAAATACATTCGCAACCAATGATTTAGCTTCAGATACTTGCGATATAAGAGATATACCTGCAAACGCAGACGAAACAAATGAGTTACCTTCAAAACCATGAGAAACACATGGTTTAGCTTCTAATCAATGCGAAGTAGAAGGTTTAGCTTCAAATCCAAGCGAAACAGTAGATTGTGCTTCAAACACTTGGGATATAGGTGATATAGATTCAACTGCATGCGAATCAAACGAGTTAGCTTCAAATCCATACGAAATACATCATTTAGCTTCAAATCAATTCGAAGTAGAAGGATCAGCTTCAAATCCAAGCGAAACAATAGATTGAGCTTCACACACTTGGGATATAGGTGATATAGTTTCAACTGCATGCGAATCAATCGAGTTAGCTTCAAATCCATACGAAATACATCATTTAGCTTCAAATCAATTCGAAGTAAAAGGATCAGCTTCAAATCCAAGCGAAACACATGATTTAGCTTCAAATCAATGCGATGTAGACGGTTCAGCTTCAAATCCATGCGAAACAAATGAGTTAGCTTCAAACACTTGGGCTATAAGTGATATAGCTTCAAATGCAGACGAATCAATCGAGTTAGCTTCAAAATCCATGCGATACACATGATTTAGCTTCAAATCAATGCGAAGAAGAAGGCTTAGCATCAAATCCATGCGGAACAAATGATTTAGCTTCAGATACTTGCGATATAAGTGAAATAGCTTCAAATGCAGACGAAACAAACGGGTTAGCTTCAAATACATGCGAAACACATGATTTATCTTCAAATCAATGCGATGTAGAATGTTTAGCTTCAAATCCATGCGAAATAAAAGTTTGAGCTGCAAACACTTGGGATATAGGTGATATTGCTTCAACTGCATGTGAAACAAACTTGATAGCTTCAAAACCAAGCGAAACACATGATTAAGCTTCAAATCAATGCTATATAGAAGGTTTAGCTTCAAATCCATGCGACACAAATGATTTAGCTTGAGATACTTGCTATATTAGTGATATAGATTCAAATGCAGGGGAAACAAACGAGTTAGCTTCAAATCCATGCAAAACACATGATTAAGCTTCAAACCAATGCTATGTAGAAGGTTTAGCTTCAAATCCATGCGAAACAAATGATTTAGCTTCAGCTACCAGCGATATAAGTGATAAAGCTTCAAATGCAGACGAAACTAACGAGTTAGCTCCAAATCCATGCGAAACACATGATTAAGCTTCAAATCAATGCTATGTAGAAAGATTAGATTCAATTCCATGCGATACAAACGATTTAGCATCAGAAATATGCGATATAAGTGATATAGCTTCAAATGCAGGAGACACAAATGAGTTAGCTCCACATCCATGCAAAACACATGATTAAATTCCAAATGAATGGTATGTAGAAGGTTTAGCTTCAAATCCATGCGAAACTAATGATTTAGCTTCAGCTACCAGCGATATAAGTGATAAAGCTTCAAATGCAGCCGAAACTAACGAGTTAGCTCCAAATCCATGCGAAACACATAATTTAGCTTCAAATCAATGCGATGTAGAAGGTTTAGCATCAAGTCCATGCGACACAAATAATTTAGCATCAGATACATGCGATATAAGTGATATAGCTTCAAATGCAGGAGAAACAAACGAGTTAGCTTCAAATCCAAGCGAAACACATGATTTAGCTTCAAATCAATGCGATATAGAAGGTTTAGCTTCAAATCCAAGCGAAACAAATGATTTAGCTTCAATCACTTGGTATATAAGTGATATAGCTCCAAATGCAGACGAATCAAACGAGTTAGCTTCAAAATACATGCGATACACATGATTTAGCTTCAAATCAATGCGAAGTAGAAGGCTTAAATTCAAATCCATGCAAGACAAATGATTTAGCTCCAGATACTAGTGATATAAGTGATATAGCTTCAAATGTAGACGAAACTAACGAGTTAGCTTCAAATCCATACGAAACACATGACTTAGCTTCAAATCAATTCGATGTGGAAGGATTAGCTTCAATTCCATGCGGAACATATGACTTAGCTTCAGATACTTGCGATATAAGTGATATAGGTTCAAATGCAGACGAAACAAACGAGTTAGTTTCAAAATCCATGTTGATCACATGGTTTAGCTTCAAGTCAATGCGATGTAGAAGGTTTAGCTTCAAGTCCATGCGACACAAATAAATTAGCATCAGATACATGCGATATAAGTGATATAGCTTCAAATGCAGGAGAAACAAACGAGTTAGCTTCAAATCCAAGCGAAACACATGATTTAGCTTCAAATCAATGCGATGTATAAGGATTAGCTCCAAATCAATGCGAAACAAATGATATAGCTTCAAATCAAGGCGAAATACATGATTTAGCTTCAGATCAATGCTATGTAGAAGGTTTAGCTTAAAATCCAAGCGAAACAAATGATTTAGCCTCAGATACTTGCGATATAAGTGATATAGCTTCAAATGCAGGGGAAACAAACGAGTTAGCTTCAAACCCATGCAAAACAAATGATTAAGTTTCAAATCAATGCTATGTAGAAGGCTTAGATTCAAATCCATGCCACATAAATGATTTAACTTCAAATACTTGCGATGTAGAAGGTTCAGCTTCAAATGTATCCAAGAAAAATGATTGAGCTTCATATCAATTCGAAGTAGAAGGATTAGTTTCAAGTCCATGCGAAACTAATTGTTTAGCTACAAATACTTGTGATACACGTTAGCTAGGTTCAACTCCATGCGATACACATCATTTAGCTTCAAATCGATGCGATATAGAAGGTTTAACTTCAAATCCATGCGAAACAAATTATTTAGTTTCAAACACTTGGAATATAAGTGATATAGCTTCAAATAGAGGCGATACAAATGATTTAGTTTCAAACACTTGGGATATAAGTGATATAGCTTCAAATACAGGCGAAACAAACGGGTTAGCTTCAAAATCCATGCGAAACAAATGATTTAGCTTCAAATCAATGCTATGTAGAAGGTTTAGCTTCAAATCCATGCGAAACAAATGATTTAGTTTCAAACACTTGGGATATATGTAATATAGCTTCAAATACAGGCGAAACAAACGAGTTAGCTTGAAAATACATGCGAAACAAATGATTTAGCTTCAAATCAATGGTATGTAGAAGGTTTAGCTACAAATCCATACGAAACATATGATTAAGCTTCAAACCAATGCTATGTAGAAGGTTTAGCTTCAAATCCATGCGAAACAAATGATTTAGTTTCAAACACTTGGGATATATGTAATATAGCTTCAAATACAGGCGAAACAAACGAGTTAGCTTGAAAATACATGCGAAACAAATGATTTAGCTTCAAATCAATGGTATGTAGAAGGTTTAGCTACAAATCCATGCGAAACAAATGATTTAGCTTCAGCTACCAGCGATATAAGTGATAAAGCTTCAAATGCCGACGAAACTAACGAGTTAGCTCCATATCCATGCGAAACACATGATTAAGCTTCAAATCAATGCTATGTAGAAGATTAGATTCGAATCCATGCGATACAAATGATTTAGCATCAGAAATATGCGATATAAGTGATATAGCTTCAAATCCAGGAGAAACAAATGAGTTAGCTCCAATTCCATGCAAAACAAATGATTAAGCTTCAAACCAATGCTATATAGAAGGTTTAGCTTCAAATCCATGTTACACAACTGATTTAGCTTCAGATACTTGCGATATAAGTGATATAGCATCAAATGCAGGCGAAACGATCGAGTTAGCATCATAACCCTGCGAAACACATGATTTAGCTGCAAATCAATGCGATGTAGAAGGTTTAGCTTCAAATCAATGCGAGACAAATGATTTAGGATTAGATACTTGCGATATAAGTGATATATCTTCAAATGCAGGGAATACAAACGAGTTAGCTTCATATGCAAATGGAACACATGATTTTGCTTCAAATCAATGCGATGTAGAAGGTTTAGCATCAAATCTATGCGTAACAAATGATTTAGCTTCAGATACTTGCGATATAAGTGATGTAGCTTCAAATGCTGGGGAAACGAACGAGATTGCTTCAGATCCATGCAAAACACTTGATTAAGCTTCAAGTCAATGCTATGTAGAAGGTTTAGCTTCAAATCCATGCGACACAAATGTTTTAGCTTCAGATACTTGCGATATAAGTGATATAGCTTCAAATGCAGACGAAACAAACGAGTTAGCTTCAAATCCATGCAAAACACATGATTAATCTCCAAATCAATGCTATGTAGAAGGTTTAGCTTCAAATCCATGCGACACAAGTGATTTATTTTCAGATACTTGCGATATAAGTGATATAGGTTCAAATGCAGAGGAAACAAACGAGCTAGCTTCAACTCCATGAGAAACACAGGATATAGCTTCAAATCAATGCGATTTGGAAGGTTTAGCTTCAAATCCATGCGAAACAAATGGTTTAGCTTCAGATACATGCGATATAAATGATATAGCTTCACATGCAGGCGAAACAAATGCGTTAGCTTCAAATCCATGCGATACAAATGATTTAGCTTCAAATCCATGCGATGTAGATGGTTTAGCTTCAAATCGATCCGAAACAAATGATTTGTATTCAAACACTTGGGATATTAATGATACAGCATCAAATGCAGGCGAAACGAACGAGTTAGCTTCAAATCGTTGCGAAGCACATGATTTAGCTGCAAATCAATGCGATGTAGAAGGTGTAGCATCAAAACCATCCGAAACAAATGATTTAGATTCAAACACTTGTGATATTAATGATATAGCATCAAATGCAGGCGAAACGAACGAGTTAGCTTCAAATCCATGCGAATCACATGATTTAGCTGCATATCAATGCGATGTGGAAGGTTTAGCTTCAAATCCATGCGAAGCAAATTGTTGAGGACTCATCAGATGGAAGACGGAGATCCTCTGAATATTGCACTTGGTGCCGACTAACTCGAAGGTCCACCCACTGTAGTGCGACTAAATGAATTGCTAGTACTCTATTTGTAACGCGCAACCTAAGCGTTACGCGTATCTCTCTACGTCTTCTGTTCTATTCTGTCAGTCTAAGGTATTCTCTTCTGAAGCTCTAAGAATGTTTTGTCTCATCTGATGTTCTGTGCCCTTTGATCTTCTGTGCTTTCTGTCTGTCTATTCCGTCTTGTCTCTAGAGGACCGGAGTCATGCCTAATATCACCTCGGTCCTCCCTACTTCTCTTGACCTAGGGTGGGCGGCAAGGAATTACGGTCCAATCACTGCAATCCCAAATCCAGTGAGACTGCCCCAAAACGGTGGGTCGGGAGTTAGGAGGGAGAGTGGCAAAATAACTCCTGCTAGACATCCCGCGCTGATGGGCCTACGTGCCCGAACAATGCCAGACCCAACCGTAATTGACTGGACCGTAATCAAGGACCAGGAGACGTTATGACGGTGCCGCATGTGCCCGGGAACGGCCCGGGACAGACCTATACCGTCCGGGTACCCAAGCACATGGCCCCTGCCTTAAATCCTGGCCACTTGGCCGTAACATACCGCCCACCTTGAACATGCATCGCATGTTCAACTATGTCTATAGTTGATAACCCATATAAGTGTAAGCTTATGATATGATTACAATCTACGTATTCTGTGTGAATATTACAATATTTACAATGATCGAAATTTACACTATACATAGTTGCGCTACACCTCGTGTGACATTTCTAAGTGATCTAAAGATATTATACACAATTTTGTCACGGGTCGTTTAATTGTTCCGGTTGACGTTCTGACTGTTGCGACACGAATCACTCCATCTGTACCAGGGTGAACCTGAACGATTCTTCCCATGCTCCACTGTAACGGGGGTAGATTGTCCTCCCTGATGATGACCAAGGAATCCACGGCTAATTTCGACGTGGTGGAATGCTGCCATTTGTGTCGTTGCTGTAACTGTTGTATACATTCCCGCTGCCACCTTTGCCAGAAATGCTGGACCATTTGCTGGATTAGCTGGTATCTGTTGAGTCGAGTGTCCTTGATATCTCGTAGGTCAGGAGATGGCAGTGTGGTAAGGGCAGTACCAATTAAAAAATGCTCAGGAGTCAAAGGGTTTAGGTCTGTGGGATCTGAGGATAATGGTGAAAGTGGGCGTGAATTTAAACAGGATTCTATTTGCGTCAGTAACGTATATAGCTCTTCGAACGTGAGCCTCTGATCTCCTATAACGCGTGTGAGGTGGTATTTAGCAGATTTGGCCGCTCCCTCCCACAATCCACCAAAGTGTGGAGAGTGCGGAGGAATTAATCGCCATTCGATGGATTCCTGACTTAGTGCGTTTGCAATTTTTTCGTTGTGTTGTTTGTCCTTAATTAAGATATTTAGCTCAACTAGCTCGTTTCGCGCCCCAATGAAGTTTGTACCGTTATCGGATATGATACAATGACATCGTCCCCGTCGGGCAATAAAACGTCGGAAACAGTTTATGAAAGCGTCGGTACTCAAGTTGGTAGCTAATTCTAAATGTACGGCCTTCGTAACGAAACATACAAAAATGCATAGGTATGCCTTGACTGTTACCTTGCTTCTCGTTCTCTCCTTTGTAAAAAATGGGCCTGCGTAATCAACTCCACAGGTAAAAAAAGGTCGCGCTGGGGTGACTCTCGACGCAGGTAATTGACCCATCTGATAGGTTTGACTCAATGGGTTTGTTTTAAAGCACCGTACACATTTCCGTATGTTTCGTTTTACATTATGTTTTGCTGAGACCAACCAATACCTTGTTTGTAATGACGTTAAAACAGCCTGACATCCCGCATGCATTAACCTGTGATGTTCGCATTTGATTATTAAATCCGTTAGCGGATGCTTTGGTGGCAATATGATCGGATGTTTTTGATCGTAGTCTATGGGTGCGTTGGATAGTCTTCCGCCCACCCTGAGTAGTCCGCCATTGTCCAGAAATACATTTAGAGACCGTAGCGCACTGGAATTTGGAAGTGCTTGTTGCGTTTGTACTAATCTGATCTCTGTCGAAAATGCCTCCCTTTGCGCAAGTAATTCCAAACGTGTTCTCGCTGCATTGATTTCTATTGTTGTCAATGGACCCGTTATTAGCGAACCTGATGCGTCACCTTCTAATTTTTTAACTCGGTTTCTCATAATTTTGGCAAATCTGAGACAGTATGCTATGCTTCTGAGTAACCGCGTATAGGTTGAAAATCTCCTGACAATGCTACTCTCTGCAGTCGATATAGTCAACATAACCGGTTTCCTTTCCTTCTCTTCCGGAACGTCGATTGGGTTATCTAACGCGCTAGGCCATAGACTTGAGCTCTGACGTAACCAGGTGGGACCGTCCCACCAAATGGTTGTGTTCTGTAATGTACCTGGTTTTGTGCCTCGCGAAATTAAATCTGCCGGGTTGTCTTCAGAGGCTACATGTCTCCAACTATCACTTGACGTTAAACCCTGAATTTGCGATACTCTATTGGCTACGAAGGTTTTCCATTTGTTTGGGGAGCTTCAAAGCCAGGCGAGGGTGATCGTCGAATCTGTCCACAGGTATTCCTTAAACCTTATTGTGTCTAATGCTATTCTAACCTTGTTTACTACATTTGCTAGTAATAATCCACCGCATAATTCTAATCTCGGTAATGAAATGGTTTTGAGCGGTGCGACTCTGGACTTTGCACACAATAAGCGCGTTACCCAACTACCTGACAGATCCCTAGAGCGCAGGTAAACACAAGCCCCGTACGCCTTCTCGGACGCGTCTCAAAACCCGTGCAGTTCTATGTCATCTAAACACTCTGAAATTGCACATCGCGAGATGTTCATTGCTCCTACCTTGCTAATATCTTGGCGGTATTGGAGCCATTGACTATGCAGGTTCTGCGGTATTGATTGATCCTAACCTATCTGAGTCTGCCATAGTTGTTGTAGGATCAATTTTGCGACTATTACAATGGGGGATATTAGTCCTAACGGGTCAAAAATTTGAGCTATTTCAGAAAGAATAGTACGTTTTGTGACACGCTGGTTCTGTGGGGATTCTACTCTAAACATTAAGTGGTCGGTCGTCGGTGACCACAAGAGGCCTAACGTTTTTGGGTCTTTATCTACGGCGATTACGCGATTTCTCTCTGTACTGTGTGTTGCTGTAACTGTCGGGCAATTGCTTGCCCATTTACGAAGGTCCGTACCTGCTTGTGATAGAATTTGCGTCAGCTCCCTTTTCAGCGTTTCTATTTCCTGTTCTGTTTGAGCCCCAGTTAATAAATCGTCTACGTAAAAATCATTGATTATAACCTTACTGCTCGTCGGAAATGTGTGAGCACAGGTTAGTCCAATTTCGTGCAGAGTACGAGTCGCTAGGAAAGGAGCGCATGCTGTACCATAAGTTACTGTGTTTAACTCGTACTCTTGGACTGGGAGATGGGGCTGTGCTCGCCACAAAAGTCTTTGATACTTCCTATCTGCTGGATGAACTAAAATTTGTCGATACATTTTAGCAATATCGGCCGACAGGACGTACCGATTATATCGAAAACGAATTAAAATGGAAATTAAATCGCTTTGAACTGTAGGGTCCACTAATTGGATGTCGTTCAATGCAAGGTCTGATGAGGATTTTGCTGATCCATCGAACACAACACGAAGCTTCGTTGTCGTGCTGCCTTCCTTGAATAGAGCGTGGTGGGGAAGATAGTAGGCGGATTGCTCGTGTGTACCTTCTACAATGCGCGACATATGCCCTAATGTCTCATATTCTGACATGAATTCTGTATACTGCTGTCTTTTTTCTGGATATCTTGCTAACCTCCTTTCTAACGAATATAACCGCCGTTCAGCTTGCGCTCGCGAAGTACCTAATTCATTTGCGTTGGATTTAAACGGTATTCTAACCATATATCTACCGTCCGTATCTCGTCTTATGGTTTCCCTAAAATGTGCCTCGCATTCATCGATTAATCTAGTATCGCTTGGGGTTAGTTCCTCTATGTCCCAAAACCTCTCTAATTGAGATTGTAGGTCATTGAGTGTGGCTAAACAACACTTATTGTCTTGTGATAATTTCTTATTTGTACAGGTAGGAGTGCCTCCCAAAACCCAACCTAGTTGGGTCTTTTGCAAGAGCAGGTTGGAAGTTGACTTATGTTGACCGACACATAGCAATGTCCAAAATAGACCTGCTCCAATGAGCATATCTATTGGCCGTTGTAAATGGAATTCTGGATCGGCTAGCTCTATGTGACTTGGAATTTCTATTTTTTCTCTATGTATCTGAAAATTGGGCATGTCTGACGTGATGGTTTCTATTGATAGGCATTGTACCGTGTGTTGAAATTTATTATATCGCGAATGAATTGTTAATGTTGCTCTACCTTCTATGGAATTTACTGCCCTTCCTAATCCTGTCACTGTTGAAATTATTGCAGTCGGTTTGATGCCGAGTCGTTGGTAAAATTCCGTGGTTATAAAATTTGCTTGAGATCCCGAATCTAATAATACCCTGCATTTATGTGACTGACCCCCCTTGTCCTTGACATAAACTATTGCTGTTGATAATACGGCATGCCCTATTGTATTTGCTACGTTAGCTGTGAGTACTGGGGGTTCTCGCGAATCTGATTCTCCTGTAGCCGCGTAGCCTTCTTCTGCGCGTTTGAATTCGGGATTATGTAATAAGGAATGATGCTTCCTTCCACACTGTTTGCAATGACTCCGTGTACACGCCCGTACCCGATGTCCCGATGACAAACAATTGAAACACAGCCGGGCTTCTTGCACTATCTTTGTTATTGTATTTAAATCACTGTTCTTAAATTTCTCACAGTTATATATCGCGTGATTGGCCTTGCATGCGGGGCACCCGGCTGAGTTAACTACATGCGAAGCTATGTAGTTGTAACGAGGGGTATTATTTGTTCCTCGAGGTCGCTGGTCGACCCTAGGTGCAGCTACCTGAACACTGACCGCGATATTTGCTAAATATTTGGAACGTTCTTCTATAAACGCAGATAATTGACCAAATGTAGGCATTTCCGACTGAGATATTATTCTCCTTTCCCATTCTCTCATGGACACTTGACCTAACTTTCTGGACAATAATGGAACTAACATGGTATCCCAAGTTTCAACCGATTCACCCAAAGACATTAACGCTATTCTATGATTTGTAGCTTCGTCCAGAAATTCCCGCAATGTGATATCTGATTCCCTTTGAATGGATTTTAAATCAAGTAATGAATTTACATGATGCCGCTTGAGACTTGTGGAATCTTCATATCGCGACTTGAGTAATTCCCATGCATGTCTGTAATTTGTTCCGGACACGCCTAACGCTTGAATCACACGAGCCGCTACCCCCTTGAGTGAGGTATTTAAATAATGGAACCGTTGTATGTCTGTTAATGAATTATTCTCGTGAATCACTGATGTAAATGTGTCTTTAAATTTCACCCAATCACTGTAATTGCCATCAAAGGAAGGCAGTTGCAGTGTCGGTAATCCAACGTTTATTGCGGTATCTGCAGTCTGCGCGGATATCGGGCTGTTCGTGGTTATCCTACTCTGCTCCGGAGTGGCACGGGCAATGACTATTTCGACTTGATCTATCAGATCAAAATACGGGGTCTTGAATTCTTCGCGCTCGATCGCGTGCGCTGCTTCGGCGTCCGTTCCAGCTACGAGTATTTCGATTCTCGTTTGAACTCTATTAAAATTGTCAAGGAGACATACATTTGCATCTAACCGTTTCTTAAGAGAGCCCACCGAAGTCGTGGTCGCGAATTTGCAAATAAATGTCTTAAAACGCGTGAGTGCAGCCTTGACCGTTCCGCGCTCGATCATCAACGGTTTGAGATCTTCCGCCATAGTGATTTACTGACGCAAATGGGACTATAAATGTACTTAACACTTGGGCTGGGATACTTGGTACTGCTGTCGATGCCTGTTGGCTGCACTGGGATGCTGCGTTGTTCTGCAATGATGTTGAGCTGCTGCGTGATTGTCCTGCTGTGGTGCTGTGGTGCTGGACTTCTGTGGTGTTGCAGTGCTCTGAAGCTATATGCACTGCCTTCTCTGGATGCTGTAGCCTCCGGAAGAAACTTCTCGTCACTGAGCTCCTGAGATCAGGAATCTCGGTGCCGCACGTTATGACGGTGCCGCATGTGCCCGGGAACGGCCCGGGACAGACCCATACCGTCCGGGTACCCAAGCACATGGCCCCTGCCATAAATCCAGGTCACTTGGCCGTAACACAAATGATTTAGCACAGGAACTTGTGATATAAGTGATATAGCCACAAATGCAGAGGAAACAAACCAGTTAGCTTCAAATCCATGCGAAACACATGATTAAGCTTCAAATCAATGCTATGTAGAAGTTTTAGCTTCAAATCCATGCGACACAAATGATTTAGCTTCATATTCTTGCAATATAAGTGATCTAGCTTCAAATACAGACGAAACAAACGAGTTAGGTCCAAATCCAGGCGAAACACATGATTTAGTTTCAAATCAATTAGGAGTAGTAGGCTTAGCTTTAAATCCATGCGAAACAAATGGTTTAGCTTCAAACCAATGCGAAGTAGAAGGCATGGCTTCAAATCCATGCGATACTAACGATTTAGCATCAGATACATGCGATATAAGTGATATAGCTTCAAATGCAGGAGAAACAAACTAGTTAGCTTCAAATCCATGCGATACAAATGATTTAGATGCAGATACTTGCGATATAAGTGAAATAGCTTCACATGCAGACGTAACAAACGAGTTAGCTTCATATCCATGCGAAACACATGATTTGGCTTCAAATCAATGCGAAGTAGAAGGCTTAGATTCAAATCTATGCGACACAAATGATTTAGCTTCAAACACATGGGATATAGGTGATATAGCTCCAAATGCAGACGAAACAAGCGAGTTTGATTCAAATCCATGCGATACAAATGATTTAGCTTCAGATACTTGCGATATAAGTGAAATAGCTTCAAACGGAGACGAAACAAACGAGTTAGCTTCAAATCCATGCGAAACACATGATTTAGCTTCAAATCAATGCGATGTAGATGGTTTTGCTTCAAATCCATGCGACACAAATGATTTAGCTTCAAATCAATGCGATCTAGAAGGTTTAGCTTCAAATCTATGCGAATCAAATGATTGAGCTTAACTCAATTGGGATATACGTGAAATAGCTTCAACTTCATGCGAAACAAACGATTTAGCTTCAAATCCATGCGAGACACCTGATTTTGCAGCTAATCAATTCGATATAGAAGATTTAGCTTCAACTCCATGCGAAACACATGATTTAGCTCCAAATCAATGCGATGTAGAAGGTTTAAGTTCAAATCCATGCGACACAAATGATTATCATCAGATACACGCGATATAAGTGATATAGCTTCAAATGCAGGAGATACAAACGAGTTAGCTTCATATCCAAGCGAAACACATGATTTAGCTTCAAATCAATTCGAAATAGAGGGTTTAGATTCAATTCCATGTGATTCAAATGATTTAGCATCAGATAGATGCGATATAAGTGATATAGCTTCAAATGCAGGAGAAACAAACGAATTAGCTTCATATCCAAGCGAAACACATGATTTAGCTTCAAATCAATGCGAAATAGAAGGCTTAGGTTCAAATCCATGCGAAACAAATGATTTAGCTTCAGATACTTGCGGCATAAGTAATATAGCTTCAAATGCAGGAGAAACAAACGAGTGAGCTCAAAATCCATGCGAAACAAATGATGCAGCTTCAGATACTTGCGATAGAAGTGATATAGCTTCAAATGCAGGGAAAACAAACGAGTTAGCTACAAATCCATGCAAAACACAAGATTAAGCTTCAAATCAGCGCGATGTAGAAGGTTTAGATTCAAATCCATGCGAAACAGATGATTTATCTTCAAATCAATTCGGAGTAGTAGGCTTACCTTCAAATCCATACGAAACAAATGGTTTAGCTACAAAATCTAGAGGTAAACGTAATTTAGCTCCAACTGCATGCGAAATGAACGAGTTGGCTTCAAATTGCAGCGAAGCAGATGATTTAGCTTCAAATTATTCCAATAGACCTGATTTAGCTTCTAATGCATGCGAAACACATGATTTAGCTTCAAATTAATGCGATGTAGATGGATTAGCTTCAAATCCACGAAAAGCAAATGATTCAGCTTAAAATCAGTGCGAAATAGAAGGCTTAGCTTCAAATCCATGCGAAACACATGATTAAGCTACAAATCAATGCTATGTAGAAGTTTTAGCTTCAAATCCATGCCACACAAATGATTTAGCTTCATATTCTTGCAATATAAGTGATCTAGCTTCAAATACAGACGAAACAAACGAGTTAGGTCCAAATCCAGGCGAAACACATGATTTAGTTTCAAATCAATTCGGAGTAGTAGGCTTAGCTTTAAATCCATGCGAAACAAATGGTTTAGCTTCAAACCAATGCGAAGTAGAAGGCATGGTTTCAAATCCATGCGATACTAATGATTTAGCATCAGATACATGCGATATAAGTGATATAGCTTCAAATGCAGGAGAAACAAACGAGTTAGCTTCAAATCCATGCGATACAAATGATTTAGATGCAGATACTTGCGATATAAGTGAAATAGCTTCACATGCAGACGTAACAAACGAGTTAGCTTCATATCCATGCGAAACACATGATTTGGCTTCAAATCAATGCGAAGTAGGAGGCTTAGATTCAAATCTATGCGACACAAATGATTTAGCTTCAAACACATGGGATATAGGTGATATAGCATCAAATGCAGACGAAACAAGCGAGTTAGATTCAAATCCATGCGATATAAATGATTTAGCTTCAGATACTTGCGATATAAGTGAAATAGCTTCAAACGCAGACGAAACAAACGAGTTAGCTTCAAATCCATGCGAAACACATGATTTAGCTTCAAATCAATGCGATGTAGATGGTTTTGCTTCAAATCCATGCGACAAAAATGATTTAGCTTCAAGTCAATGAGATGTAGAAGGTTTAGCTTCAAATCTATGCGAATCAAATGATTGAGCTTAAATCACTTGCGATATAGATGATATAGCTTCAACTGCATGCGAAACAAACGATTTAGCTTCAAATCCATGCGAAACACCTGATTTAGCAGCAAATCAATGCGATGTAGAAGGTTTAGCTCCACCTTCATGCGAAACACATGATTTAGCTCCAAATCAATGCGATGTAGAAGGTTTAAGTTCAAATCCATGCGACACAAATGATTATCATCAGATACACGCGATATAAGTGATGTAGCTTCAAATGCAGGAGATACAAACGAGTTAGCTTCATATCCAAGCGAAACACATGATTTAGCTTCAAATCAATTCGAAATAGAGGGTTTAGATTGAATTCCATGTGATTCAAATGATTTAGCATCAGATAGATGCGATATAAGTGATATAGCTTCAATTGCAGGAGGAACGAACGAGTTAGCACCAAATCCATGCGAATCAAATGATTTAGCTTCAAATCAATGCGAAATAGAAGGCTTAGCTTCAAATCCATGCGGAACAAATGATTTAGCACAGGAACTTGTGATATAAGTGATATAGCTACAAATGTAGAGGAAACAAACGAGTTAGCTTCACATCCATGCGAAACACATGATTTAGCTTCAAATTAATGCGATGTAGATGGATTAGCTTCAAATCCATGCGAAGCAAATGATTTAGCTTCAAATCAATGCGAAATAGAAGGCTTAGCTTCAAATCCATGCGAAACACATGATTAAGCTTCAAATCAATGCTATGTAGAAGTTTTAGCTTCAAATCCATGCGACACAAATGATTTAGCTTCATATTCTTGCAATATAAGTGATCTAGCTTCAAATACAGACGAAACAAACGAGTTAGGTCCAAATCCAGGCGAAACACATGATTTAGTTTCAAATCAATTGGGAGTAGTAGGCTTAGCTTTAAATCCATGCGAAACAAATGGTTTAGCTTCAAACCAATGCGAAGTAGAAGGCATGGCTTCAAATCCATGCGATACTAACGATTTTGCATCAGATACATGCGATATAAGTGATATAGCTTCAAATGCAGGAGAAACAAACGAGTTAGCTTCAAATCCATGCGATACAAATGATTTAGATGCAGATACTTGCGATATAAGTGAAATAGCTTCACATGCAGACGTAACAAACGAGTTAGCTTCATATCCATGCGAAACACATGATTTGGCTTCAAATCAATGCGAAGTAGAAGGCTTAGATTCAAATCTATGCGACACAAATGATTTAGCTTCAAACACATGGGATATAGGTGATATAGCTCCAAATGCAGACGAAACAAGCGAGTTAGATTCAAATCCATGCGATACAAATGATTTAGCTTCAGATACTTGCGATATAAGTGAAATAGCTTCAAACGCAGACGAAACAAACGAGTTAGCTTCAAATCCATGCGAAACACATGATTTAGCTTCAAATCAATGCGATGTAGATGGTTTTGCTTCAAATCCATGCGACACAAATGATTTAGCTTCAAATCAATGCGATCTAGAAGGTTTAGCTTCAAATCTATGCGAATCAAATGATTGAGCTTAACTCAATTGGGATATACGTGAAATAGCTTCAACTTCATGCGAAACAAACGATTTAGCTTCAAATCCATGCGAGACACCTGATTTTGCAGCTAATCAATTCGATATAGAAGATTTAGCTTCAACTCCATGCGAAACACATGATTTAGCTCCAAATCAATGCGATGTAGAAGGTTTAAGTTCAAATCCATGCGACACAAATGGTTATCATCAGATACACGCGATATAAGTGATATAGCTTCAAATGCAGGAGATACAAACGAGTTAGCTTCATATCCAAGCGAAACACATGATTTAGCTTCAAATCAATTCGAAATAGAGGGTTTAGATTCAATTCCATGTGATTCAAATGATTTAGCATCAGATAGATGCGATATAAGTGATATAGCTTCAAATGCAGGAGAAACAAACGAATTAGCTTCATATCCAAGCGAAACACATGATTTAGCTTCAAATCAATGCGAAATAGAAGGCTTAGGTTCAAATCCATGCGAAACAAATGATTTAGCTTCAGATACTTGCGGCATAAGTAATATAGCTTCAAATGCAGGAGAAACAAACGAGTGAGCTCAAAATCCATGCGAAACAAATGATGCAGCTTCAGATACTTGCGATAGAAGTGATATAGCTTCAAATGCAGGGAAAACAAACGAGTTAGCTACAAATCCATGCAAAACACAAGATTAAGCTTCAAATCAGCGCGATGTAGAAGGTTTAGATTCAAATCCATGCGAAACAGATGATTTATCTTCAAATCAATTCGGAGTAGTAGGCTTACCTTCAAATCCATACGAAACAAATGGTTTAGCTACAAAATCTAGAGGTAAACGTAATTTAGCTCCAACTGCATGCGAAATGAACGAGTTGGCTTCAAATTGCAGCGAAGCAGATGATTTAGCTTCAAATTATTCCAATAGACCTGATTTAGCTTCTAATGCATGCGAAACACATGATTTAGCTTCAAATTAATGCGATGTAGATGGATTAGCTTCAAATCCACGAAAAGCAAATGATTCAGCTTAAAATCAATGCGAAATAGAAGGCTTAGCTTCAAATCCATGCGAAACACATGGTTAAGCTACAAATCAATGCTATGTAGAAGTTTTAGCTTCAAATCCATGCGACACAAATGATTTAGCTTCATATTCTTGCAATATAAGTGATCTAGCTTCAAATACAGACGAAACAAACGAGTTAGGTCCAAATCCAGGCGAAACACATGATTTAGTTTCAAATCAATTCGGAGTAGTAGGCTTAGCTTTAAATCCATGCGAAACAAATGGTTTAGCTTCTAACCAATGCGAAGTAGAAGGCATGGTTTCAAATCCATGCGATACTAATGATTTAGCATCAGATACATGCGATATAAGTGATATAGCTTCAAATGCAGGAGAAACAAACGAGTTAGCTTCATATCCAAGCGAAACACATGATTTAGCTTCAAATCAATTCGAAATAGAGGGTTTAGATTGAATTCCATGTGATTCAAATGATTTAGCATCAGATAGATGCGATATAAGTGATATAGCTTCAATTGCAGGAGGAACGAACGAGTTAGCACCAAATCCATGCGAATCAAATGATTTAGCTTCAAATCAATGCGAAATAGAAGGCTTAGCTTCAAATCCATGCGGAATAAATGATTTAGCACAGGAACTTGTGATATAAGTGATATAGCTACAAATGTAGAGGAAACAAACGAGTTAGCTTCACATCCATGCGAAACACATGATTTAGCTTCAAATTAATGCGATGTAGATGGATTAGCTTCAAATCCATGCGAAGCAAATGATTTAGCTTCAAATCAATGCGAAATAGAAGGCTTAGCTTCAAATCCATGCGGAACAAATGATTTAGCACAGGAACTTGTGATATAAGTGATATAGCTACAAATGTAGAGGAAACAAACGAGTTAGCTTCACAACCATGCGAAACACATGATTTAGCTTCAAATTAATGCGATGTAGATGGATTAGCTTCAAATCCATGCGAAGCAAATGATTTAGCTTCAAATCAATGCGAAATAGAAGGCTTAGCTTCAAATCCATGCGGAACAAATGATTTAGCACAGGAACTTGTGATATAAGTGATATAGCTACAAATGTAGAGGAAACAAAACGAGTTAGCTTCACATCCAAGCGAAACACATGATTTACCTTGAAATCAATGCGATGTAGAAGGTTTAGCTTCAAATCCATGCGAAACAAAAGATTGGGCTTCAAACACTTGGGATATAGGTGAAATAGCTTCAACTGCATGCGAAACAAACGAGATAACTTCAATTCCATGCTAAACAGATAATTAAGCTTCAAATCTATGCGATGTAGAAGGTTTAGCTTCAAATCCATGCGAAACAGAAGATAGAGCTGCAAACATTTGTCATATACGTTATTCAGATTCCACTGCATGCGCAACAAACGAATTAGCTTCAAGTCCATCCGAAGAAAATTATTTTCATCAAATCAATGCGACGTAGAAGCTTTAGATTCAAATCCATGCGAAACAAATGATTTAGGTTCAGATACTTGCGATATAAGTGATATAGCTTCAATTGCAGGAGGAACGAACGAGTTAGCACCAAATCCATGCGAATCAAATGATTTAGCTTCAAATCAATGCGAAATAGAAGGCTTAGCTTCAAATCCATGCGGAATAAATGATTTAGCACAGGAACTTGTGATATAAGTGATATAGCTACAAATGTAGGGGAAACAAACGAGTTAGCTTCACATCCATGCGAAACACATGATTTAGCTTCAAATTAATGCGATGTAGATGGATTAGCTTCAAATCCATGCGAAGCAAATGATTTAGCTTCAAATCAATGCGAAATAGAAGGCTTAGCTTCAAATCCATGCGGAACAAATGATTTAGCACAGGAACTTGTGATATAAGTGATATAGCTACAAATGTAGAGGAAACAAACGAGTTAGCTTCACAACCATGCGAAACACATGATTTAGCTTCAAATTAATGCGATGTAGATGGATTAGCTTCAAATCCATGCGAAGCAAATGATTTAGCTTCAAATCAATGCGAAATAGAAGGCTTAGCTTCAAATCCATGCGGAACAAATGATTTAGCACAGGAACTTGTGATATAAGTGATATAGCTACAAATGTAGAGGAAACAAACGAGTTAGCTTCACATCCATGCGAAACATATGATTTAGCTTCAAATTAATGCGATGTAGATGGATTAGCTTCAAATCCATGCGAAGTAGAAGGCTTAGCTTCAAATCCAAGCGAAACACATGATTTAGCTTGAAATCAATGCGATGTAGAAGGTTTAGCTTGAAATCCATGCGAAACAAAAGATTGGGCTTCAAACACTTGGGATATAGGTGAAATAGCTTCAACTGCATGCGAAACAAACGAGATAACTTCAATTCATAACTTCAATTCCATGCTAAACAGATAATTAAGCTTCAAATCTATGCGATGTAGAAGGTTTAGCTTCAAATCCATGCGTAACAAAAGATTGAGCTTCAAACATTTGTCACATACGTTATTTTGATTCTACTGCATGCGCAACAAACGAAGTGGCTTCAAATCCATGCGAAGAACATGATTTAGCAGCAAATCAATGCGATGTAGAAGGTTTAGATACAAATCAATGCGAAACAAATGATTTAGGATCAGATACTTGCGATATAAGTAATATAGCTTCAATTGCAGGAGAAACAAACGAGTTAGCCACAAATCCATGCGAATCACATGATTTAGCTTCAAATCAATGCGACGTAGAAGCTTTAGATTCAAATCCATGCGAAACAAATGATTTAGGTTCAGATACTTGCGATATAAGTGATATAGCTTCAATTGCAGGAGGAACGAACGAGTTAGAACCAAATCCATGCGAATCAAATGATTTAGCTTCAAATCAATGCGAAATAGAAGGCTTAGCTTCAAATCCATGCGGAACAAATGATTTAGCACAGGAACTTGTGATATAAGTGATATAGCTACAAATGTAGAGGAAACAAACGAGTTAGCTTCACAACAATGCGAAACACATGATTTAGCTTCAAATTAATGCGATGTAGATGGATTAGCTTCAAATCCATGCGAAGCAAATGATTTAGCTTCAAATCAATGCGAAATAGAAGGCTTAGCTTCAAATCCATGCGGAACAAATGATTTAGCACAGGAACTTGTGATATAAGTGATATAGCTACAAATGTAGAGGAAACAAACGAGTTAGCTTCACATCCATGCGAAACACATGATTTAGCTTCAAATTAATGCGATGTAGATGGATTAGCTTCAAATCCATGCGAAGCAAATGATTGTGCTTCAAACATTTGGGATATAGGCGATATAGATTCAACTACATGCGAAACAAACGAGTTAGCTTCAAATTCATGCCAAACATATGATTTAGCTTCAAATAAATTCGAAGTAGAACGATTAGCATCAAATCCATGCGAAACAAATGTTTTAGCTACAAATACTTGTGATATACGTTATTTAGAATCAACTGCATTCGCAACAACCGAGTTAGCTCCAAATTCATGCGAATCAAATGATTTAGCTTCAAATCAATGCGAAGTAGAAGGCTTAGCTTCAAATCCAAGCGAAACACATGATTTAGCTTGAAATCGATGCGATGTAGAAGGTTTAGCTTCAAATCCATGCGAAACAAAGATTGGGCTTCAAACACTTGGGATATAGGTGAAATAGCTTCAACTGCATGCGAAACAAACGAGATAACTTCAATTCCATGCTAAACAGATAATTAAGCTTCAAATCTATGCGATGTAGAAGGTTTAGCTTCAAATCCATGCGAAACAAATGATTTGGCTTCACATACTTGCGATATAAGAGATATAGATTCACCTGCAGGCGAAATAAACGAGATAGTTTCAAATCCATGTGAAAAAATGATTTTATTTCAAATACTTGCGATAGAAGTGATATAGCTTCAAATGCAGGCGAAACAAACGAGTTAGCTCCAAATCCATGCGAAACACATGATTTAGCATCAAATCAATGCGATGTAGAAGGTTTAGCCTCCAATCAATGCGAAATAGAAGGCTTAGCTTCAAATCCATGCGAACAAATGATTTTTCTTTAAATACTTGCGATTCAAGTGATATAGCTTCAAATGTAGGCAAAACAAACCAGGTAGATTCAATTCCATGCGAAACAAATGATTTAGGTTAAGATACTTGCGATATAAGTGATATAACTTCAAATGCAGGAGAAACACACGAGATACCTGCATATCCATGCGAAAAAAAGGATTTAGCTTCAAATCAATGCGATGTAGAAGGTTTATCTTCAAATCCATGCGAAACAAATGATTTAGCTTCAAACAATTGGGATATAAGTGATATAGCTTCAAATGCAGACAATCAAACGAGTTAGCTTCAAAATCCAAGCGATAAACATGATTTAGCTTCAAATCAATGCGAAGTAGAAGGCTTAGCTTCAAATCCTTGCGAAACAAATGATTTTTATTCAAATACTTGCGATATAAGTGATATAGATTCAACTGCAGGTGAAATAAACGAGATAGCTTCAAATCCATGCGAAAAAAATAATTTTCTTCTAATACTTGCGATACAAATGATATAGCTTCAAATGCAAGCGAAACACATGATTTAGCTTCAAATCAATGCGATGTAGAAGGTTTAGCTTCAAATCAATGCGATGTAGGAGGTTTAGCTTCAAATCCATCCGAAACAAATGATTTAACATCAGATACTTGCGATATCAGTGATATAGCTTCAATTGGAGGGGAAGCAAATGAGTTAGCTTCAAATCCATGCAAAACACATGATTAAGCTTCAAATCAATGCTATGTAGAAGGTTTAGCTTCAAATCCAAGCGAAACACATGATTTAGCTTCAAATCAATGCGATGTAGAAGGTTAGCTTCAAATCCATGCGGAACCAAAGATTTAGCTTCAAATCCATGCGGAACTAAAGATTTAGCTTCAAATCAATGCGATGTAGAAGGTTTAGCTTCAAATCAATGTGATGTAGAAGGTTAGCTTCAAATCCATGCGAAAGACATGATTTAGCTTCAAATCAATGCGATGTAGGAGGTTTAGCTTCAAATCCATGCGGAACAAATCATTTAACATCAGATGCTTGCGGTATCAGTGATATAGCTTCAAATGGAGGGGAAACAAATGAGTTAGCTTCAAATCCATGCAAAACCCATGATTAAGCTTCAAATCAATGCTATGTAGAAGGTTTAGCTTCAAATCCAAGCGAAACACATGATTTAGCTTCAATTCAATGCGATGTAGAAGGTTTAGCTTCAAATCCATGCGAAAAAATTATTTAGCTTCAAACACTAGTTATATAAGTGTTATAGCTTCAAATTCAGACGAATCAAACGAGTTAGCTCAAAAATCCTTGCGAAACAAATGATTTATATTCAAATCAATGCGAAGTAGAAGGCTTAGTTGCAAATCCATGCGACACTCATGATTTAGCTTCAAATCAATGCGATGTAGAAGGTTTAGATTCATATCAATGCGATGTAGAAGGTTTAGCTTCAAATCCATGCGGAACCAAAGATTTAGCTGCAAATCCATGCGGAACTAAAGATTTAGCTTCAAATAATTGCGATGTAAGTGATATAGCATCAAATACAGACGAATCAAACGAGGTAGCTACAAATCCATGCGACACTCGTGATTTAGTTTCAAATCAATGCGATGTAGAAGGTTTAGCTTCAAATCAAAGTGATGTAGAAGGTTTAGCTTCAAATCCATGCGAAAGACATGATTTAGCTTCAATTCAATGCGAATGTAGAACGTTTAGCTTCAAATCCATGCCAAACAAATGATTTAGGTTCAAACACTTGGGATATAAGTGATATAGCTTCAAATGGAGAAGAATCAAACGAGTTAGCTTCATATCCATGCAAAACACATGATTAAGCTTCAAATCAATGCTATGTAGAAGGTTTAGTTCAAATCCAGCGAAACACATGATTTAGCTTCAATTCAATGCGATGTAGAAGGTTTAGCTTCAAATCCATGCCAAACAAATGATATAGCTTCAAACACTTGCAATATATGTGATATAGCTTCAAATGCAGACGAAACAGAGGAGTTAGATTCAAATCCAAGCGATACAAATGATTTAGTTTCAGATACTTGCGATATATGTGATATAGCTTCAAATGCAGGCGAAACGAACGAGTTAGCTTCAAATCCAAGCGATACACATTTTACCTTCAAATCCATGCGATGTAGAAGGTTTAGCTTCAAATCCATGCCAAACAAATGATATAGCTTCAAACACTTGCAATATAAGTGATATAGCTTCAAATGCAGACGAAACAGAGGAGTTAGATTCAAATCCAAGCGATACAAATGATTTAGTTTCAGATACTTGCGATATATGTGATATAGCTTCAAATGCAGGCGAAACGAACGAGTTAGCTTCAAATCCAAGCGATACACATGATTTACCTTCAAATCCATGCGAAGTAGAAGGCTTAGCTTCAAATCCATGCGGAATCAATGACTTAGCTTCAAATAATTGCGATATAAGTGATATAGCTTCAAATGCAGACGAATCGAACGAGTTAGCTTCAAAATCCATGCGAAACAAATGATTTGGCTTCAAATCAATACGAAGTAGAAGGCTTAGATTCAAATCCATGCGAAACAAATGATTTAGCTTCAAATACTTGCGATATAAGTGATATAGATTCAACTGCAGGCGAGACAAACGAGCTAGCTTCATCTCCATGAGAAACACATGATTTAGCTTCTAATCAATGCGATGTAGAAGGCTTAGCTTCAAATTCATGCGAAAAAATATTTAGCTTCAGATACTAGCGACATAAGTAATATAGCTTCAAATGCAGGCGAAACAAACGAGTTAGCTTCAAATCCATGCGAAACACAAGATTTAGCTTCAAGTCAATGCGATGTAAAAGGTTTAGCTTCAAATCCATGCGGCACAAATGATTTAGCTTCAGATACTTGCGATATAAGTGATATAGGTTCAAATGCAGAGGAAACAAACGAGCTAGCTTCAACTCCACGCGACACTCATGATTTAGCTTCAAATCAATGCGATGCAGAAGGTTTAGCTTCAAATGAATGCGATGTAGAAGGTTTAGCTTCAAATCCATGCGAAACAAATGGATTTAGCTTCAAACACTTGCGATATAAGTGATATAGCTTCAAACGCAGACCAACCAAACCTGTTCGCTTCAAATCCAAGCGAAACACATGATTTAGCTTCTAATCAATGCGAAGTAGAAAGCTTAGCTTCAAATCCATGCGAAACAAATGACTTAGCTTCAAACACTTGTGATATAAATGATATAGCTTCAAATGCAATTCGAAACAAGCAAGTTAGCTTCTAATCCATGCGAAACTCATGATTTAGCTTCAAATCAATGCGATGTCGAAGGTTTAGCTTCAAATCCATGCGAAACAAATGATTTAGCTTCTAATACTTGGGATATATGTGATATAGCTTCAAATGCAGACGAAACAAACGGGTTAGTTTCAAATGCATGCTAAACACATGATTAAGCTTCAAATCAATGCGATGCAGAAGGTTTAGCTCCAAATCCATGCGAAACAAATTATTTAGCTTCAAACACTTGGGATATAAGTGACATAGATTCAACTGCAGGCGAAATAAAACTAGAAAGCTTCAAATCGAAGCGAAACACATGATTTAGCTTCAAATCAATGCGAAGTAGAAGGCTTAGCTTTAAATCCATGCGGAACCAATGATTTAGCTTCAACTAATTGCGATATAAGTGATATAGCTTCAAATGCAGACAAAACAAACGAGTTTGCTTCAAAATCCGTGCGATACACATGATTTAGCTTCAAATCAATGCGATGTAGAAGGTTTAGCTTCAAGTGCAAGCGAAACACATGATTTAGCTTCAAATCAATGCGATGTAGTAGGGTTTGCTTCAAATCCATGCGAAATAGAAGGTTTAGCTTCAAATCCAAGCGAAACACATGATTTAGCTTCAAATCAATGCGATGTAGATGGTTTAGCTTCAAATCCATGCGAAACAAATTATTTAGCTTCAAATCAATGCGATGTATAAGGTTTAGCTTCAAATCCATGCGGTATCAATGATTTAGCTTCAAATAATCGCGATATAAGTGATATAGCTTCAAATGCAGACGAATCAAACGAGTTAGCTTCAAAATCCAAGCGAAACAAATGATTTGGCTTCAAATCAATGCGAAGTAGAAGGCTTAGATACAAATCCATGCGAAACAAATGATTTAGCTTCAAATACTTGCGATATAAGTGATATAGATTCAACTGCAGGCGAGACAAACGAGCTAGCTTCATCTCCATGCGAAACACATGATTTAGCGTCTAATCAATGCGATGTAGAAGGCTTAGCTTCAAATCCATGCGAAAAAAAAATTAAGCTTCAGATACTAGCGATATAAGTGATATAGCTTCAAATGCAGACGAAACAAACGAGTTAGCTTCAAATCCATGCGAAACACATGATGTAGCATCAAATCAATGCGATGTAGAAGGTTTTGCTTCAAATCCATGCGAAACAAATGATTTAGCATCAGATGCCTGTGATATAAGTGATATACCATCAAATGCAGGCGAATCAAACGAGTTAGCTTCAAAATCCATACGATACACATGATTTAGCTTCAAATCAATGCGAAATAGAAGGATTAGCTTCAAATCCAAGCGAAACATATGATTTAGCTTCAAATCAATGAGATGCAGAAGGTTTAGCTCCAAATCCATGCGAAACAAATTATTTAGCTTCAAACACTTGTGATATAAGTGATATAGCTTCAAATGCAGACGAATCAATCGAGTTAGCTCAAAAATCCATGCGAAACGAATGATTTATCTTAAAATCAATGCGAAGTAGAAGGCTTAGTTGCAAATACATGCGAAACAATTGATCTAGCTTCAGATACTTGCGATGTAAGTGATATACTTTCAATTGCAGACGAAACAAACGAGCTAGCTTCAACTCCATGTGAAACACACGATTTAGCCTCAAATCAATGCCATGTAGAAGGTTTCGCTTCAAATCCATGCGACACAAACGATTTAGCTTCAGATACTTGCGATATAAGTGATATAGCTTCAAACGCAGACGAATCAAACGAGTTAGCTTCAAAATCCATACGATACACATGATTTAGCTTCAAATCAATGCGAAATAGCAGGATTAGCTTCAAATCCAAGCGAAACATATGATTTAGCTTCAAATCAATGAGATGCAGAAGGCTTAGTTGCAAATACATGCGAAACAATTGATCTAGCTTCAGATACTTGCGATGTAAGTGATATAGTTTCAATTGCGGACGAAACAAACGAGCTAGCTTCAACTCCATGCGAAACACATGATTTAGTCTCAAATCAATACGAGGTAGAAGGCTTAGCTTCAAATCCATGAGAAACAAATGATTTAGATTCAAATACTCGTGATATAAGTGATATAGCTTCAAATGCAGACGAAACAAACGAGTTAGCTTCAAATAAATGCGAAACACATGATTTAGCTTCAAATCAATGCGATGTAGAAGGATTAGCATCAAATCCAAGCGAAACACATGATTTAGCTTCAAATCAATGCGATGTAGAAGGTTGAGCTTCAAATCCATGCGAAACAAATGATATAGATTCAAACACTTGCGATATAAGTGATATAGTTTCAAATGCAGACGAAACTATCGAGTTAGCTTAAAAATCCGTGCGATACACATGATTTATCTTCAAATCAATGCGATGTTGAAGGCTCAGCTTCAAATTCATGCGGGTCAATTGATTTAGCTTCAAATACTTGCGATATAAGTGATATAGATTCAACTGCAGGCGAAACAAAAGAGACAGCTTCAAATCCAAGCGATACACATGATTTAGCTTCAAATTAATACGATGAAGAAAGTTTAGCATCAAATCCATGCGAAGCAAATCGTTAAGCTTCTGATACCTGCGATGTAAATGATATAGCTTCAAACGCAGACCAAACAAACGAGTTCGCTTCAAATACAAGCGAAACACATGATTTAGCTTCAAATGAATGCGATGTAGAAGGTTTAGCTTCAAATCCATGCGGAACCAAAGATTTAGCTTCAATTCCATGCGGAACCAAAGATTTAGCTTCAAATCCATGCGGAACCAAAGATTTAGCTTCAAATAATTGCGGTATGAGTGATATAGCATCAAATGCAGACGAATCAAACGAGTTGAGTTCAAAATCTAGGCGAATCAAATGATTTAGCTTCAAAGCAATGCGAAGAAGAAGGCATAGATTCAAATCCATGCCAAACAAATGATTTGGCTTCTAACACTTGGGATATAAGTGATATAGCTTCAAATGCAGACGAAACAAACGAGTTAGTTTCAAATGCATGCTAAACACATGATTAAGCTTCAAATCAATGCGATGCAGAAGGTTTAGCTTCAAATTCAAGCGAAAGACATGATTTTGCTTCAAATCAATGCGATATAGAAGGTTTAACTTTAAATCCATGATTAACAAATAATTTAGCTTCAAACACTTGGGATATAAGTGATATAGCTTCAAATGCAGACGATCAAACGAGTTAGCTTCATAATCCACGCGATAAATTTGATTTAGCTTCAAATCAATGCGAAGTAGAAGGATGAGCTTCAAATCCATGCAACACAAATGATTTAGCTTCAAATACTAGCGATATAAATGATATAGCTTCAAATGCAGGCGAAACAAACAAGTTAGCTTCTAATCCATGCGAAACTCATGATTTAGCTTCAAATCAATGCGATGTCGAAGGTTTAGCTTCAAATCCATGCGCAACAAATGATTTAGCTTCTACCACTTGGGATATATGTGAAATAGCTTCAAATGCAGAGGAAACAAACGGGTTAGTTTCAAATGCATGCTAAACACATGATTAAGCTTCAAATCAATGCTATGTTGAAGGTTTAGCTTCAAATCCAAGCGAAACACATAATTTAGCTTCAAATCAATGCGATGTAGAAGGCTTAGCTTCAAATCCATGCGAAGCAAATGATTTAACATCAGATACATGCGATATAAGTGATATAGCTTCAAATGGAGGGGATACAAAGGAGTTAGCTTCAAATCCATGCAAAACACATGATTAAGATTCAAATCAATGCTATGTAGAAGGTTTAGTTTCAAATCCAAGCGAAACACATGATTTAGCTTCAAATCCGTGCGAAAAAAATGATTATTCTTCAATACTTGCGATACAGGCGATATAGCATCAAATGCAGGCAAAACAAACCAGTTAGCTTCAATTCCATGAGAAACACATGATTTAGCTTAAAATTCATGCGCAACACATGGATTAGCTTCAAATTCGTGCGAAACAAATGATTTAGCTTCAAACACTTGGGATATACGTGATATAGCTTCAAATGCAGACGAAGAAAAACAAGTTAGCTTCAAAATCCATACGATACACATGATTTAGCTTCAAATCAATGCGAAATAGAAGGTTTAGCTTCAAATCCATGCGAAACAAATGATTTAACATCAGATGCATGCGATATCAGTGATATAGCTTCAAATGGAGGGGAAACAAATGAGTTAGCATCAAATCCATGCAAAACACATGATTAAGCTTCAAATCAATGCTATGTAGAAGGTTTTGCGTCAAATCCAAGCGAAACAGATGATTTAGCTTCAATTCAATGCGATATAGAAGGTTTAGCATCAAATACATGCGGTACAAATGATTTAACATCAGATGCTTGTGATATCAGTGATATAGCTTCAAATGCAGGCGAAACAAACGAGTTAGCTTCAATTCCATGCGAAACATATGATTTAGCTGCAAATCAATGCGATGTAGAAGGTTTAGCATCAAATTCGTGCGAAACAAATGATTTAGCTTCAAACACTTGTGATATAAGTGATATAGCTTCAAATGCAGACGAAAAGAAACTAGTTAGCTTCAAAATCCATACGATGCACATGATTTAGCTTCAAATCAATGCGAAGTAGAAGGTTTAGCTTCATATCCAAGCGAAGCAAATGATTTAACATCAGATACATGCGATACAAGTGATATAGCTTCAAATGGAGGGGATACAAATGAGTTAGATTCAATCGCATGCAAAACACATGATTAAGCATCAAACCAATGCTATGTAGAAGGTTTAGCTTCAAATCCAAGAGAAACACATGATTTAGCCTTAAATCAATGCGATGTAGTAGGTTTTGCTTCAAATCCATGCGGAACAAATGATTTAACATCAGATACTTGCAATATAAGTGATATAGATTAAACTGCAGGCGAAATAAACGAGTTAGCTTCAAATCCATGCGAAACACTTGATTTAGTTTCAAATCAATGCGATGTAGAAGGATTAGCTTCAAATCCATGCGAAGCAAATGATTGAGCTTCAAACACTTGGGATATAAGTGATATAGCTTCAGCAGCGTGCGAAACCAACGAGCTAGCTTCATATCCAAGCGAAACACATGATTTAACCTCAAATCAATGCGATGTAGAATGTTTAGCTTCAAATCCCTGCGAAACAAATGATTTAACAACAAATACTTGCGATATCAGTGATATAGCTTCAAATGGAGGGGAAACAAATGAGTTAGCATCAAATCCATGCAAAACACATGTTCAAGCTTCAAATCAATGCTATGTAGAAGGTTTAGCTTCAAATCCAAGCGAAACACATGATTTAGCTTCAAATCAATGCGATCTAGAAGGTTTAGCTTCAAATCCATGCGGAACAAATGATTTAACATCAGATACTTGCGATATAAGTGATATAGCTTCAAATGGAGTGGAACAAATGAGTCAGCTTCAAATCCATGCAAAACACATGATTAAGCTTCAAATCAATGCTATGTAGAAGGTTTAGCTTCAAATCCAAGCGAAACACATGATTTAGCTTCAAATCAATGCGATGTAGAAGGTTTAGCTTCAAATACATGCGGAACAAATGATATAACATCAGATGCTTGCGATATCAGTGATATAGCTTCAAATGCAGGCGAAACAAACGAGTTAGCTTCAATTCCATGCGAAACATATGATTTAGCTGCAAATCAATGCGATGTAGAAGGTTTAGCTTCAAATTCGTGCGAAACAAATGATTTAGCTTCAAACACTTGTGATATAAGTGATATAGCTTCAAATGCAGACGAAAAAAAACTAGTTAGCTTTAAAATCCATACGATGCACATGATTTAGCTTCAAATCAATGCGAAGTAGAAGGTTTAGATTCAAATCCAAGCGAAACACATGATTTAGCTTCAAATCAATGCGATGTAGAAAGTTCAGCTTCAAATCCATGCGAAGCAAATGATTTAACATCAGATACATGCAATATAAGTGATATAGCTTCAAATGGAGGGGATACAAATGAGTTAGCTTCAAATCCATGCGAAACACCTGATGTTTGTTTCAAATCAATGCGTTGTAGAAGGATTAGCTTCAAATCCATGCGAAGCAAATGCTTGATCTTCAAACACTTGGGATATAGGTGATATAGCTTCAACAGCATGCGAAACCAACGAGTTAGCTTCATATCCAAGCGAAACACATGATTTAACTTCAAATCAATGCGATGTAGAAGGTTTAGCTTCAAATCCCAGCGAAACAAATGATTTAACATCAAATACTTGCGATATCAGTGATATAGCTTCAAATGGAGGGGAAACAAATGAGTTAACTTCAAATCCATGCAAAACACATGATTAAGCTTCAAATCAATGCTATGTAGAAGGTTTAGCTTCAAATCCTAGCGAAACACATGATTTAGCTTCAAATCAATGCGATGTAGAAGGTTTTGCTTCAAATCCATGCGGAACAAATGATTTAACATCAGATACTTGAAATATAAGTGATATAGTTTCAAATGGAGGGGAAACAAATGAGTTAGCTTCAAATCCATGCGAAACACTTGATTTAGTTTCAAATCAATGCTATGTAGAAGGTTTTGCTTCAAATCCAAGCGAAACACATGATTTAGCTTCAATTCAATGCGATGTAGAAGATTTAGCTTCAAATCCATGCAAAACAAATGATTTAGCTTTAAACACTTGGGATATAAGTGATATAGCTTCAAATGGAGAAGAATCAAACGAGTTAGCTTCATATCCAAGCGAAACACATGATTTAGCTTCCAATCTATGCGATGTAGAAGGCTTAGCCTTAAATCCATGCGAAGCAAATGATTTAACATCAGATACATGCGATATAAGTGATATAGCTTCAAATGGAGGGGATACAAATTTGTCAGATTCAAATTCATGCAAAACACATGATTAAGCTTCAAACCAATGCGATGTAGAAGGTTTAGCTTCAAATCCCTGCGAAACAAATGATTTAACATCAAATACTTGCGATATCAGTGATATAGCTTCAAATGGAGGGGAAACAAATGAGTTAACTTCAAATCCATGCAAAACACATGATTAAGCTTCAAATCAATGCTATGTAGAAGGTTTAGCTTCAAATCCTAGCGAAACACATGATTTAGCTTCAAATCAATGCGATGTAGAAGGTTTTGCTTCAAATCCATGCGGAACAAATGATTTAACATCAGATACTTGAAATATAAGTGATATAGTTTCAAATGGAGGGGAAACAAATGAGTTAGCTTCAAATCCATGCGAAACACTTGATTTAGTTTCAAATCAATGCTATGTAGAAGGTTTTGCTTCAAATCCAAGCGAAACACATGATTTAGCTTCAATTCAATGCGATGTAGAAGATTTAGCTTCAAATCCATGCAAAACAAATGATTTAGCTTTAAACACTTGGGATATAAGTGATATAGCTTCAAATGGAGAAGAATCAAACGAGTTAGCTTCATATCCAAGCGAAACACATGATTTAGCTTCCAATCTATGCGATGTAGAAGGCTTAGACTTAAATCCATGCGAAGCAAATGATTTAACATCAGATACATGCGATATAAGTGATATAGCTTCAAATGGAGGGGATACAAATTTGTCAGATTCAAATTCATGCAAAACACATGATTAAGCTTCAAACCAATGCTATGTAGAAGGTTTAGCTTCAAATCCAAGCGAAACACATGATTTAGCTTCAAATCAATGCGATGTAGAAGGTTTTGCTTCAAATCCATGCGGAACAAATGATTTAACATCTGATACTTGCGATATAAGTGATATAGATTCATCTGCAGGCGAAATAACGAGTTAGCTTCAAATCCATGCGAAACACTTGATTTAGTTTCAAATCAATGCGTTGTAGAAGGATTAGCTTCAAATCCATGCGAAGCAAATGATTGATCTTCAAACACTTGGGATATAGGTGATATAGCTTCAACAGCATGCGAAACCAACGAGTTAGCTTCATATCCAAGCGAAACACATGATTTAACTTCAAATCAATGCGATGTAGAAGGTTTAGCTTCAAATCCCTGCGAAACAAATGATTTAACATCAAATACTTGCGATATCAGTGATATAGCTTCAAATGGAGGGGAAACAAATGAGTTAACTTCAAATCCATGCAAAACACATGATTAAGCTTCAAATCAATGCTATGTAGAAGGTTTAGCTTCAAATCCTAGCGAAACACATGATTTAGCTTCAAATCAATGCGATGTAGAAGGTTTTGCTTCAAATCCATGCGGAACAAATGATTTAACATCAGATACTTGAAATATAAGTGATATAGTTTCAAATGGAGGGGAAACAAATGAGTTAGCTTCAAATCCATGCGAAACACTTGATTTAGTTTCAAATCAATGCTATGTAGAAGGTTTTGCTTCAAATCCAAGCGAAACACATGATTTAGCTTCAATTCAATGCGATGTAGAAGATTTAGCTTCAAATCCATGCAAAACAAATGATTTAGCTTTAAACACTTGGGATATAAGTGATATAGCTTCAAATGGAGAAGAATCAAACGAGTTAGCTTCATATCCAAGCGAAACACATGATTTAGCTTCCAATCTATGCGATGTAGAAGGCATAGCCTTAAATCCATGCGAAGCAAATGATTTAACATCAGATACATGCGATATAAGTGATATAGCTTCAAATGGAGGGGATACAAATTTGTCAGATTCAAATCCATGCAAAACACATGATTAAGCTTCAAACCAATGCTATGTAGAAGGTTTAGCTTCAAATCCAAGCGAAACACATGATTTAGCTTCAAATCAATGCGATGTAGAAGGTTTTGCTTCAAATCCATGCGGAACAAATGATTTAACATCTGATACTTGCGATATAAGTGATATAGATTCATCTGCATGCGAAACCAACGAGTTAGCTTCATATCCAAGCGAAACACATGATTTAACTTCAAATCAATGCGAAGTAGAAGGATGAGCTTCAAATCCATGCAACACAAATGATTTAGCTTCAAATACTAGCGATATAAATGATATAGCTTCAAATGCAGGCGAAACAAACAAGTTAGCTTCTAATCCATGCGAAACTCATGATTTAGCTTCAAATCAATGCGATGTCGAAGGTTTAGCTTCAAATCCATGCGCAACAAATGATTTAGCTTCTACCACTTGGGATATATGTGATATAGCTTCAAATGCAGAGGAAACAAACGGGTTAGTTTCAAATGCATGCTAAACACATGATTAAGCTTCAAATCAATGCTATGTTGAAGGTTTAGCTTCAAATCCAAGCGAAACACATAATTTAGCTTCAAATCAATGCGATGTAGAAGGCTTAGCTTCAAATCCATGCGAAGCAAATGATTTAACATCAGAAACATGCGATATAAGTGATATAGCTTCAAATGGAGGGGATACAAATGAGTTAGCTTCAAATCCATGCAAAACACATGATTAAGATTCAAATCAATGCTATGTAGAAGGTTTAGTTTCAAATCCAAGCGAAACACATGATTTAGCTTCAAATCCGTGCGAAAAAAATGATTATTCTTCAATACTTGCGATACAGGCGATATAGCATCAAATGCAGGCAAAACAAACCAGTTAGCTTCAATTCCATGAGAAACACATGATTTAGCTTAAAATTCATGCGCAACACATGGATTAGCTTCAAATTCGTGCGAAACAAATGATTTAGCTTCAAACACTTGGGATATACGTGATATAGCTTCAAATGCAGACGAAGAAAAACAAGTTAGCTTCAAAATCCATACGATACACATGATTTAGCTTCAAATCAATGCGAAATAGAAGGTTTAGCTTCAAATCCATGCGAAACAAATGATTTAACATCAGATGCATGCGATATCAGTGATATAGCTTCAAATGGAGGGGAAACAAATGAGTTAGCATCAAATCCATGCAAAACACATGATTAAGCTTCAAATCAATGCTATGTAGAAGGTTTTGCGTCAAATCCAAGCGAAACAGATGATTTAGCTTCAATTCAATGCGATGTAGAAGGTTTAGCATCAAATACATGCGGTACAAATGATTTAACATCAGATGCTTGCGATATCAGTGATATAGCTTCAAATGCAGGCGAAACAAACGAGTTAGCTTCAATTCCATGCGAAACATATGATTTAGCTGCAAATCAATGCGATGTAGAAGGTTTAGCATCAAATTCGTGCGAAACAAATGATTTAGCTTCAAACACTTGTGATATAAGTGATATAGCTTCAAATGCAGACGAAAAGAAACTAGTTATCTTCAAAATCCATACGATGCACATGATTTAGCTTCAAATCAATGCGAAGTAGAAGGTTTAGCTTCATATCCAAGCGAAGCAAATGTTTTAACATCAGATACATGCGATATAAGTGATATAGCTTCAAATGGAGGGGATACAAATGAGTTAGCTTCAAATCCATGCAAAACACATGATTAAGATTCAAATCAATGCTATGTAGAAGGTTTAGTTTCAAATCCAAGCGAAACACATGATTTAGCTTCAAATCCATGCGGAACATATGATTTAACATCAGATAGTTGCGATATAAGTGATATAGATTCAACTGCAGGCGAAATAAACGAGATCGCCTCAAATCCGTGCGAAAAAAATGATTGTTCTTCAATACTTGCGATACAGGTGATATAGCATCAAATGCAGGCAAAACAAACCAGTTAGCTTCAATTCCATGAGAAACACATGATTTAGCTTAAAATTCATGCGCAACACATGGATTAGCTTCAAATTCGTGCGAAACAAATGATTTAGCTTCAAACACTTGGGATATATGTGATATAGCTTCAAATGCAGTCGAAGAAAAACAAGTTAGCTTCAAAATCCATACGATACACATGATTTAGCTTCAAATCAATGCGAAATAGAAGGTTTACCTTCAAATCCATGCGAAACAAATGATTTAACATCAGATACTTGCGATATAAGTGACATAGCTTCAGAGGGTGGGGAAACACATGAGTTAGCATCAGATCCATGCAAAACACATGATTAAGCTTCAAATCAATGCTATGTAGAAGGTTTTGCTTCAAATCCAAGCGAAACAGATGATTTAGCTTCAATTCAATGCGATGTAGAAGGTTTAGCTTCAAATCCATGCAAAACAAATGATTTAGCTTTAAACACTTGGGATATAAGTGATATAGCTTCAAATGGAGAAGAATCAAACGAGTTAGCTTCATATCCAAGCGAAACACATGATTAAGCTTCCAATCTATGCGATGTAGAAGGCTTAGCTTTAAATCCATGCGAAGCAAATGATTTAACATCAGATACATGCGATACAAGTGATATAGCTTCAAATGGAGGGGATACAAATGAGTTAGATTCAATCGCATGCAAAACACATGATTAAGCTTCAAACCAATGCTATGTAGAAGGTTTAGCTTCAAATCCAAGAGAAACACATGATTTAGCCTTAAATCAATGCGATGTAGTAGGTTTTGCTTCAAATCCATGCGGAACAAATGATTTAACATCAGATACTTGCAATATAAGTGATATAGATTAAACTGCAGGCGAAATAAACGAGTTAGCTTCAAATCCATGCGAAACACTTGATTTAGTTTCAAATCAATGCGATGTAGAAGGATTAGCTTCAAATCCATGCGAAGCAAATGATTGAGCTTCAAACACTTGGGATATAATTGATATAGCTTCAGCAGCGTGCGAAACCAACGAGCTAGCTTCATATCCAAGCGAAACACATGATTTAACTTCAAATCAATGCGATGTAGAATGTTTAGCTTCAAATCCCTGCGAAACAAATGATTTAACAACAAATACTTGCGATATCAGTGATATAGCTTCAAATGGAGGGGAAACAAAGGAGTTAGCATCAAATCCATGCAAAACACATGTTCAAGCTTCAAATCAATGCTATGTAGAAGGTTTAGCTTCAAATCCAAGCGAAACACATGATTTAGCTTCAAATCAATGCGATCTAGAAGGTTTAGCTTCAAATCCATGCGGAACAAATGATTTAACATCAGATACTTGCGATATAAGTGATATAGCTTCAAATGGAGTGGAACAAATGAGTCAGCTTCAAATCCATGCAAAACACATGATTAAGCTTCAAATCAATGCTATGTAGAAGGTTTAGCTTCAAATCCAAGCGAAACACATGATTTAGCTTCAAATCAATGCGATGTAGAAGGTTTAGCTTCAAATACATGTGGAACAAATGATATAACATCAGATGCTTGCGATATCAGTGATATAGCTTCAAATGCAGGCGAAACAAACGAGTTAGCTTCAATTCCATGCGAAACATATGATTTAGCTGCAAATCAATGCGATGTAGAAGGTTTAGCTTCAAATTCGTGCGAAACAAATGATTTAGCTTCAAACACTTGTGATATAAGTGATATAGCTTCAAATGCAGACGAAAAAAAACTAGTTAGCTTCAAAATCCATACGATGCACATGATTTAGCTTCAAATCAATGCGAAGTAGAAGGTTTAGATTCAAATCCAAGCGAAACACATGATTTAGCTTCAAATCAATGCGATGTAGAAAGTTCAGCTTCAAATCCATGCGAAGCAAATGATTTAACATCAGATACATGCAATATAAGTGATATAGCTTCAAATGGAGGGGATACAAATGAGTTAGCTTCAAATCCATGCGAAACACCTGATGTTTGTTTCAAATCAATGCGTTGTAGAAGGATTAGCTTCAAATCCATGCGAAGCAAATGCTTGATCTTCAAACACTTGGGATATAGGTGATATAGCTTCAACAGCATGCGAAACCAACGAGTTAGCTTCATATCCAAGCGAAACACATGGTTTAACTTCAAATCAATGCGATGTAGAAGGTTTAGCTTCAAATCCCTGCGAAACAAATGATTTAGCTTTAAACACTTGGGATATAAGTGATATAGCTTCAAATGGAGAAGAATCAAACGAGTTAGCTTCAAATCCAAGCGAAACACATGATTTAGCTTCCAATCTATGCGATGTAGAAGGCTTAGCCTTAAATCCATGCGAAGCAAATGATTTAACATCAGATACATGCGATATAAGTGATATAGCTTCAAATGGAGGGGATACAAATTTGTCAGATTCAAATCCATGCAAAACACATGATTAAGCTTCAAACCAATGCTATGTAGAAGGTTTAGCTTCAAATCCAAGCGAAACACATGATTTAGCTTCAAATCAATGCGATGTAGAAGGTTTTGCTTCAAATCCATGCGGAACAAATGATTTAACATCTGATACTTGCGATATAAGTGATATAGATTCATCTGCAGGCGAAATAACGAGTTAGCTTCAAATCCATGCGAAACACTTGATTTAGTTTCAAATCAATGCGCTGTAGAAGGATTAGCTTCAAATCCATGCGAAGCAAATGATTGATCTTCAAACACTTGGGATATAGGTGATATAGCTTCAACAGCATGCGAAACCAACGAGTTAGCTTCATATCCAAGCGAAACACATGATTTAACTTCAAATCAATGCGATGTAGAAGGTTTAGCTTCAAATCCCTGCGAAACAAATGATTTAACATCAAATACTTGCGATACAAGTGATATAGCTTCAAATGGAGGGGAAACAAATGAGTTAACTTCAAATCCATGCAAAACACATGATTAAGCTTCAAATCAATGCTATGTAGAAGGTTTTGCTTCAAATCCAAGCGAAACACATGATTTAGCTTCAATTCAATGCGATGTAGAAGGTTTTGCTTCAAATCCAAGCGAAACACATGATTTAGCTTCAATTCAATGCGATGTAGAAGGTTTAGCTTCAAATCCATGCAAAACAAATGATTTAGCTTCAAATCAATGCGAAGTAGAAGGATGAGCTTCAAATCCATGCAACACAAATGATTTAGCTTCAAATACTTGCGATATAAATGATATAGATTCAAATGCTGGCGAAACAAACTAGTTAGCTTCTAATCCATGCGAAACTCATGATTTAGCTTCAAATCAATGCGATTTAGAAGGTTTACCTTCAAATCCATGCTTAACAAATAATTTAGCTTCAAACACTTGGGATATATGTGATATAGCTTCAAATGCAGACGATCAAACGAGTTAGCTTCAAAATCCATGCGATAAACTTGATTTAGCTTCAAATCAATGCGAAGTAGAAGGATGAGCTTCAAATCCATGCAACACAAATGATTTAGCTTCAAATACTTGCTATATAAATGATATAGCTTCAAATGCAGGCGAAACAAACGGGTTAGCTTCTAATCCATGCGAAACTCATGATTTAGCTACAAATCAATGCGATGTAGAATGTTTACCTTTAAATCCATGCTTAACAAATAATTTAGCTTCGAACACTTGGGATATAAGTGATTTAGCTTCAAATGAATTCGAAGTAGAAGGATGAGCTTCAAATCCATGCAACACAAATGATTTAGCTTCAAATACTTGCGATATAAATGATATAGCTTCAAATGCAGGAGAAGAAGACGAGTTAGTTCTAATCCATGCGAAACTCATGATTTAGCTTCAAATCAATGCGATGTGGAAGGTTCACCTTCAAATCCATGCGCAACAAATGATTTAGCTTCAAACACTTGGGATATAAGTGATATAGCTTCAAATGCAGACGATCAAACAAGTTAGCCACAAAATCCATGCGATAAACTTGATTTAGCTTCAAATCAATGCGAAGTAGAAGGATTAGCTTCAAATCCGTGAAACACAAATGATTTAGCTTCAAATACTTGCGATATAAATGATATAGCTTCAAATGCAGACGAATCAAACGAGTTAGTTTCTAATCCATGCGAAACTCATGATTTAGCTTCAAATCAATGCGATGTAGAAGGTTTACCTTCAAATCAATGCTTAACAAATAATTTAGCTTCAAACACTTGGCATATAAGTGAAATAGCTTCAAATGCAGACGATCAAACGAGTTAGCTTCAAAATCCATGCGATAAACTTGATTTAGCTTCAAATCCATGCGTAGTAGAAGGATTAGCTTCAAATCCATGCAACACAAATGATTTAGTTTCAAATACTTGCGATATAAATGATATAGCTTCAAATGCAGGCCTAACAAACGAGTTAGCTTCTAATCCATGCGAAACTCGTGATTTAGCTTCAAATCAATGCGATGTAGAAGGTTTACCTTCAAATCCATGCACAACAAATGATTTAGCTTCAGACACTTGGGATATAAGTGATATAGCATCAAATGCAGGCAAAACAAACCAGTTAGCTTCAATTCCATGAGAAACACATGATTTAGCTTAAAATTCATGCGCAACACATGGATTAGCTTCAAATTCGTGCGAAACAAATGATTTAGCTTCAAACACTTGGGATATATGTGATATAGCTTCAAATGCAGTCGAAGAAAAACAAGTTAGCTTCAAAATCCATACGATACACATGATTTAGCTTCAAATCAATGCGAAATAGAAGGTTTACCTTCAAATCCATGCGAAACAAATGATTTAACATCAGATACTTGCGATATAAGTGACATAGCTTCAGAGGGTGGGGAAACACATGAGTTAGCATCAGATCCATGCAAAACACATGATTAAGCTTCAAATCAATGCTATGTAGAAGGTTTTGCTTCAAATCCAAGCGAAACAGATGATTTAGCTTCAATTCAATGCGATGTAGAAGGTTTAGCTTCAAATCCATGCAAAACAAATGATTTAGCTTTAAACACTTGGGATATAAGTGATATAGCTTCAAATGGAGAAGAATCAAACGAGTTAGCTTCATATCCAAGCGAAACACATGATTAAGCTTCCAATCAATGCGATGTAGAATGTTTAGCTTCAAATCCCTGCGAAACAAATGATTTAACAACAAATACTTGCGATATCAGTGATATAGCTTCAAATGGAGGGGAAACAAAGGAGTTAGCATCAAATCCATGCAAAACACATGTTCAAGCTTCAAATCAATGCTATGTAGAAGGTTTAGCTTCAAATCCAAGCGAAACACATGATTTAGCTTCAAATCAATGCGATCTAGAAGGTTTAGCTTCAAATCCATGCGGAACAAATGATTTAACATCAGATACTTGCGATATAAGTGATATAGCTTCAAATGGAGTGGAACAAATGAGTCAGCTTCAAATCCATGCAAAACACATGATTAAGCTTCAAATCAATGCTATGTAGAAGGTTTAGCTTCAAATCCAAGCGAAACACATGATTTAGCTTCAAATCAATGCGATGTAGAAGGTTTAGCTTCAAATACATGCGGAACAAATGATATAACATCAGATGCTTGCGATATCAGTGATATAGCTTCAAATGCAGGCGAAACAAACGAGTTAGCTTCAATTCCATGCGAAACATATGATTTAGCTGCAAATCAATGCGATGTAGAAGGTTTAGCTTCAAATTCGTGCGAAACAAATGATTTAGCTTCAAACACTTGTGATATAAGTGATATAGCTTCAAATGCAGACGAAAAAAAACTAGTTAGCTTCAAAATCCATACGATGCACATGATTTAGCTTCAAATCAATGCGAAGTAGAAGGTTTAGATTCAAATCCAAGCGAAACACATGATTTAGCTTCAAATCAATGCGATGTAGAAAGTTCAGCTTCAAATCCATGCGAAGCAAATGATTTAACATCAGATACATGCAATATAAGTGATATAGCTTCAAATGGAGGGGATACAAATGAGTTAGCTTCAAATCCATGCGAAACACCTGATGTTTGTTTCAAATCAATGCGTTGTAGAAGGATTAGCTTCAAATCCATGCGAAGCAAATGCTTGATCTTCAAACACTTGGGATATAGGTGATATAGCTTCAACAGCATGCGAAACCAACGAGTTAGCTTCATATCCAAGCGAAACACATGGTTTAACTTCAAATCAATGCGATGTAGAAGGTTTAGCTTCAAATCCCTGCGAAACAAATGATTTAGCTTTAAACACTTGGGATATAAGTGATATAGCTTCAAATGGAGAAGAATCAAACGAGTTAGCTTCAAATCCAAGCGAAACACATGATTTAGCTTCCAATCTATGCGATGTAGAAGGCTTAGCCTTAAATTCATGCGAAGCAAATGATTTAACATCAGATACATGCGATATAAGTGATATAGCTTCAAATGGAGGGGATACAAATTTGTCAGATTCAAATCCATGCAAAACACATGATTAAGCTTCAAACCAATGCTATGTAGAAGGTTTAGCTTCAAATCCAAGCGAAACACATGATTTAGCTTCAAATCAATGCGATGTAGAAGGTTTTGCTTCAAATCCATGCGGAACAAATGATTTAACATCTGATACTTGCGATATAAGTGATATAGATTCATCTGCAGGCGAAATAACGAGTTAGCTTCAAATCCATGCGAAACACTTGATTTAGTTTCAAATCAATGCGCTGTAGAAGGATTAGCTTCAAATCCATGCGAAGCAAATGATTGATCTTCAAACACTTGGGATATAGGTGATATAGCTTCAACAGCATGCGAAACCAACGAGTTAGCTTCATATCCAAGCGAAACACATGATTTAACTTCAAATCAATGCGATGTAGAAGGTTTAGCTTCAAATCCCTGCGAAACAAATGATTTAACATCAAATACTTGCGATACAAGTGATATAGCTTCAAATGGAGGGGAAACAAATGAGTTAACTTCAAATCCATGCAAAACACATGATTAAGCTTCAAATCAATGCTATGTAGAAGGTTTTGCTTCAAATCCAAGCGAAACACATGATTTAGCTTCAATTCAATGCGATGTAGAAGGTTTTGCTTCAAATCCAAGCGAAACACATGATTTAGCTTCAATTCAATGCGATGTAGAAGGTTTAGCTTCAAATCCATGCAAAACAAATGATTTAGCTTCAAATCAATGCGAAGTAGAAGGATGAGCTTCAAATCCATGCAACACAAATGATTTAGCTTCAAATACTTGCGATATAAATGATATAGATTCAAATGCTGGCGAAACAAACTAGTTAGCTTCTAATCCATGCGAAACTCATGATTTAGCTTCAAATCAATGCGATTTAGAAGGTTTACCTTCAAATCCATGCTTAACAAATAATTTAGCTTCAAACACTTGGGATATATGTGATATAGCTTCAAATGCAGACGATCAAACGAGTTAGCTTCAAAATCCATGCGATAAACTTGATTTAGCTTCAAATCAATGCGAAGTAGAAGGATGAGCTTCAAATCCATGCAACACAAATGATTTAACTTCAAATACTTGCTATATAAATGATATAGCTTCAAATGCAGGCGAAACAAACGGGTTAGCTTCTAATCCATGCGAAACTCATGATTTAGCTACAAATCAATGCGATGTAGAATGTTTACCTTTAAATCCATGCTTAACAAATAATTTAGCTTCGAACACTTGGGATATAAGTGATTTAGCTTCAAATGAATTCGAAGTAGAAGGATGAGCTTCAAATCCATGCAACACAAATGATTTAGCTTCAAATACTTGCGATATAAATGATATAGCTTCAAATGCAGGAGAAGAAGACGAGTTAGTTCTAATCCATGCGAAACTCATGATTTAGCTTCAAATCAATGCGATGTGGAAGGTTCACCTTCAAATCCATGCGCAACAAATGATTTAGCTTCAAACACTTGGGATATAAGTGATATAGCTTCAAATGCAGACGATCAAACAAGTTAGCCACAAAATCCATGCGATAAACTTGATTTAGCTTCAAATCAATGCGAAGTAGAAGGATTAGCTTCAAATCCGTGAAACACAAATGATTTAGCTTCAAATACTTGCGATATAAATGATATAGCTTCAAATGCAGACGAATCAAACGAGTTAGTTTCTAATCCATGCGAAACTCATGATTTAGCTTCAAATCAATGCGATGTAGAAGGTTTACCTTCAAATCAATGCTTAACAAATAATTTAGCTTCAAACACTTGGCATATAAGTGAAATAGCTTCAAATGCAGACGATCAAACGAGTTAGCTTCAAAATCCATGCGATAAACTTGATTTAGCTTCAAATCCATGCGTAGTAGAAGGATTAGCTTCAAATCCATGCAACACAAATGATTTAGTTTCAAATACTTGCGATATAAATGATATAGCTTCAAATGCAGGCCTAACAAACGAGTTAGCTTCTAATCCATGCGAAACTCGTGATTTAGCTTCAAATCAATGCGATGTAGAAGGTTTACCTTCAAATCCATGCACAACAAATGATTTAGCTTCAGACACTTGGGATATAAGTGATATAGCTTCAAATGCAGGCGAAACAAACGTGTTAGCTTCTAATCCATGCGAAACTCATGATTTAGCTTCAAATCAATGCGATGTAGGAGGTTTACCCTCAAATCCATGCTTAACAAATAATTTAGCTTCAAACAATTGGGATATAAGTGATATAGCTTCGAATGCAGGCGATCAAACAAGTTGGCCACAAAATCCATGCGATAAACTTGATTTAGCTTCAAATCAATGCGAAGTAGAAGGATTAGCTTCAAATCCATGCAACACAAATGATTTAGCTTCAAATACTTGCGATATAAATGATATAGCTTCAAATGCAGGCGAAACAAACGGGTTAGCTTCTAATCCATGCGAAACTCATGATTTAGCTACAAATCAATGCGATGTAGAATGTTTACCTTTAAATCCATGCTTAACAAATAATTTAGCTTCGAACACTTGGGATATAAGTGATATAGCTTCAAATACAGACGATCAAACGAGTTAGCTTCAAAATCCATGCGATAAACTTGATTTAGCTTCAAATGAATGCGAAGTAGAAGGATGAGCTTCAAATCCATGCAACACAAATGATTTAGCTTCAAATACTTGCGATATAAATGATATAGCTTCAAATGCAGGAGAAGCAGACGAGTTAGTTCTAATCCATGCGAAACTCATGATTTAGCTTCAAATCAATGCGAAGTAGAAGGATGAGCTTCAAATCCATGCAACACAAATGATTTAGCTTCAAATACTTGCGATATAAATGATATAGCTTCAAATGCAGGCGAAACAAACGAGTTAGCTTCAAAATCCATGCGATAAACTTGATTTAGCTTCAAATCAATGCGAAGTAGAAGGCTTAGCTTCCAATCCATGCGAAACAAATGATTTAGGTTCAGATACTTGCGGTATAAGTGATACAGCTTCAAATGCAGACGAAACAAACGAGTTAGCTTCATATCTATGCGGAACACATGATATAGCTTGAAATCAATGCGATGTAGAAGGTTTACCTTCAAATCCATGCTTAACAAATGTTTTAGCTACAAATACTTGCGATATAAATGATATAGCTTCAAATGCAGGCGAAACAAACGAGTTAGCTTCAAAATCCATGCGAAAAAACTTGATTTAGCTTCAAATCAATGGGATGTAGAAGGTTTACCTTCAAATCCATGCTTAACAAATGATTTAGCTTCAAATACTTGCGATATGTATGATATAGCTTCAAATGCAGGCGAAACAAACGTGTTAGCTTCTAATCCATGCGAAACTTATGATTTAGCTTCAAATCAATGCGATGTAGAAGGTTTAATTTCAAATCCATGCGAAACTTATGATTTAGCTTCAAATCAATGCGATGTAGAAGGTTTAATTTCAAATCCATGCTTAACAAATGATTTAGCTTCAAACACTTGGGATATAACTGAAAAAGCTTCAAATGCAGACGATCAAACGAGTTAGCTTCAAAATCCATGCGATAAACTTGATTTAGCTTCAAATGAATTCGAAGTAGAAGGATGAGCTTCAAATCCATGCAACACAAATGATTTAGCTTCAAATACTTGCGATATAAATGATATAGCTTCAAATGCAGGAGAAGAAGACGAGTTAGTTCTAATCCATGCGAAACTCATGATTTAGCTTCAAATCAATGCGATGTGGAAGGTTCACCTTCAAATCCATGCGCAACAAATGATTTAGCTTCAAACACTTGGGATATAAGTGATATAGCTTCAAATGCAGACGATCAAACAAGTTAGCCACAAAATCCATGCGATAAACTTGATTTAGCTTCAAATCAATGCGAAGTAGAAGGATTAGCTTCAAATCCGTGAAACACAAATGATTTAGCTTCAAATACTTGCGATATAAATGATATAGCTTCAAATGCAGGCGAAACAAACGAGTTAGCTTCAAAATCCATGCGATAAACTTGATTTAGCTTCAAATCAATGCGAAGTAGAAGGCTTAGCTTCCAATCCATGCGAAACAAATGATTTAGGTTCAGATACTTGCGGTATAAGTGATACAGCTTCAAATGCAGACGAAACAAACGAGTTAGCTTCATATCTATGCGAAACACATGATTTAGCTTCAAATCAATGCGATGTAGAAGGTTTACCTTCAAATCCATGCTTAACAAATGATTTAGCTTCAAATACTTGCGATGTAAATGATATAGCTTCAAATGCAGGCGAAACAAACGAGTTAGCATTTAATCCATGCGAAACTCATGATTTAGCTTCAAATCAATGCGATGTAGAAGGTTCACCTTCAAATCCATGCGCAACAAATGATTTAGCTTCAAACAGTTCGGATATAAGTGATATAGATTGAAATGCAGACGATCAAACGAGTAAGCTTCAAAATCCATGCGATAAACTTGATTTAGCTTCAAATCAATGCGAAGTAGAAGGCTTAGCTTCCAATCCATGCGAAACAAATGATTTAGGTTCAGATACTTGCGGTATAAATGATATAGCTTCAAATGCAGGCGAAACAAACGAGTTAGCTTCAAAATCCATGCGAAAAAACTTGATTTAGCTTCAAATCAATGCGATGTAGAAGGTTTACCTTCAAATCCATGCTTAACAAATGATTTAGCTTCAAATACTTGCGATATGTATGATATAGCTTCAAATGCAGGCGAAACAAACGTGTTAGCTTCTAATCCATGCGAAACTTATGATTTAGCTTCAAATCAATGCGATGTAGAAGGTTTAATTTCAAATCCATGCTTAACAAATGATTTAGCTTCAAACACTTGGGATATAACTGAAAAAGCTTCAAATGCAGACGATCAAACGAGTTAGCTTCAAAATCCATGCGATAAACTTGATTTAGCTTCAAATGAATGCGAAGTAGAAGGATGAGCTTCAAATCCATGCAACACAAATGATTTAGCTTCAAATACTTGCGATATAAATGATATAGCTTCAAATGCAGGAGAAGCAGACGAGTTAGTTCTAATCCATGCGAAACTCATGATTTAGCTTCAAATCAATGCGATGTGGAAGGTTCACCTTCAAATCCATGCGCAACAAATGATTTAGCTTCAAACACTTGGGATATAAGTGATATAGCTTCAAATGCAGACGATCAAACAAGTTAGCCACAAAATCCATGCGATAAACTTGATTTAGCTTCAAATCAATGCGAAGTAGAAGGATTAGCTTCAAATCCGTGAAACACAAATGATTTAGCTTCAAATACTTGCGATATGAATGATATAGATTCAAATGCAGGCGAAACAAACTAGTTAGCTTCTAATCCATGCGAAACTCATGATTTAGCTTCAAATCAATGCGATTTAGAAGGTTTACCTTCAAATCCATGCTTAACAAATAATTTAGCTTCAAACACTTGGGATATATGTGATATAGCTTCAAATGCAGACGATCAAACGAGTTAGCTTCAAAATCCATGCGATAAACTTGATTTAGCTTCAAATGAATGCGAAGTAGAAGGATGAGCTTCAAATCCATGCAACACAAATGATTTAGCTTCAAATACTTGCGATATAAATGATATAGCTTCAAATGCAGGCGAAACAAACTAGTTAGCTTCAAAATCCATGCGATAAACTTGATTTAGATTCGAATCAATTGCGATGTAGAAGGCTTGGCTTCCAATCCATGCGAAACAAATGATTTAGGTCCAGATACTTGCGGTATAAGTGATACAGCTTCAAATGCAGACGAAACAAACGAGTTAGCTTCATATCTATGCGAAACACATGATTTTACTTTCAAATCAATGCGATGTAGAAGGTTTACCTTCAAATCCATGCTTAACAAATGATTTAGCTTCAAATACTTGCGATGTAAATGATATAGCTTCAAATGCAGGCGAAACAAACGAGTTAGCATTTAATCCATGCGAAACTCATGATTTAGCTTCAAATCAATGCGATGTAGAAGGTTCACCTTCAAATCCATGCGCAACAAATGATTTAGCTTCAAACAGTTCGGATATAAGTGATATAGATTGAAATGCAGACGATCAAACGAGTAAGCTTCAAAATCCATGCGATAAACTTGATTTAGCTTCAAATCAATGCGAAGTAGAAGGCTTAGCTTCCAATCCATGCGAAACAAATGATTTAGGTTCAGATACTTGCGGTATAAGTGATAGAGCTTCAAATGCAGACGAAACAAACGAGTTAGCTTCATATCTATGCGAAACACATGATATAGCTTGAAATCAATGCGATGTAGAAGGTTTACCTTCAAATCCATGCTTAACAAATGTTTTAGCTACAAATACTTGCGATATAAATGATATAGCTTCAAATGCAGGGGAAACAAACGAGTTAGCTTCAAAATCCATGCGAAAAAACTTGATTTAGCTTCAAATCAATGCGATGTAGAAGGTTTACCTTCAAATCCATGCTTAACAAATGATTTAGCTTCAAATACTTGCGATATGTATGATATAGCTTCAAATGCAGGCGAAACAAACGTGTTAGCTTCTAATCCATGCGAAACTTATGATTTAGCTTCAAATCAATGCGATGTAGAAGGTTTAATTTCAAATCCATGCTTAACAAATGATTTAGCTTCAAACACTTGGGATATAACTGAAAAAGCTTCAAATGCAGACGATCAAACGAGTTAGCTTCAAAATCCATGCGATAAATTTGATTTAGCTTCAAATGAATTCGAAGTAGAAGGATGAGCTTCAAATCCATGCAACACAAATGATTTAGCTTCAAATACTTGCGATATAAATGATATAGCTTCAAATGCAGGAGAAGAAGACGAGTTAGTTCTAATCCATGCGAAACTCATGATTTAGCTTCAAATCAATGCGATGTGGAAGGTTCACCTTCAAATCCATGCGCAACAAATGATTTAGCTTCAAACACTTGGGATATAAGTGATATAGCTTCAAATGCAGACGATCAAACAAGTTAGCCACAAAATCCATGCGATAAACTTGATTTAGCTTCAAATCAATGCGAAGTAGAAGGATTAGCTTCAAATCCGTGAAACACAAATGATTTAGCTTCAAATACTTGCGATATAAATGATATAGCTTCAAATGCAGACGAATCAAACGAGTTAGTTTCTAATCCATGCGAAACTCATGATTTAGCTTCAAATCAATGCGATGTAGAAGGTTTACGTTCAAATCAATGCTTAACAAATAATTTAGCTTCAAACACTTGGCATATAAGTGAAATAGCTTCAAATGCAGACGATCAAACGAGTTAGCTTCAAAATCCATGCGATAAACTTGATTTAGCTTCAAATCCATGCGTAGTAGAAGGATTAGCTTCAAATCCATGCAACACAAATGATTTAGTTTCAAATCCTTCGATATAAATGATATAGCTTCAAATGCAGGCCTAACAAACGAGTTAGCTTCTAATCCATGCGAAACTCGTGATTTAGCTTCAAATCAATGCGATGTAGAAGGTTTACCTTCAAATCCATGCACAACAAATGATTTAGCTTCAGACACTTGGGATATAAGTGATATAGCTTCAAATGCAGGCGAAACAAACGTGTTAGCTTCTAATCCATGCGAAACTCATGATTTAGCTTCAAATCAATGCGATGTAGGAGGTTTACCCTCAAATCCATGCTTAACAAATAATTTAGCTTCAAACAATTGGGATATAAGTGATATAGCTTCGAATGCAGGCGATCAAACAAGTTGGCCACAAAATCCATGCGATAAACTTGATTTAGCTTCAAATCAATGCGAAGTAGAAGGATTAGCTTCAAATCCATGCAACACAAATGATTTAGCTTCAAATACTTGCGATATAAATGATATAGCTTCAAATGCAGGCGAAACAAACGGGTTAGCTTCTAATCCATGCGAAACTCATGATTTAGCTACAAATCAATGCGATGTAGAATGTTTACCTTTAAATCCATGCTTAACAAATAATTTAGCTTCGAACACTTGGGATATAAGTGATATAGCTTCAAATACAGACGATCAAACGAGTTAGCTTCAAAATCCATGCGATAAACTTGATTTAGCTTCAAATGAATGCGAAGTAGAAGGATGAGCTTCAAATCCATGCAACACAAATGATTTAGCTTCAAATACTTGCGATATAAATGATATAGCTTCAAATGCAGGAGAAGCAGACGAGTTAGTTCTAATCCATGCGAAACACATGATTTAGCTTCAAATCAATGCGAAGTAGAAGGATGAGCTTCAAATCCATGCAACACAAATGATTTAGCTTCAAATACTTGCGATATAAATGATATAGCTTCAAATGCAGGCGAAACAAACGAGTTAGCTTCAAAATCCATGCGATAAACTTGATTTAGCTTCAAATCAATGCGAAGTAGAAGGCTTAGCTCCCAATCCATGCGAAACAAATGATTTAGGTTCAGATACTTGCGGTATAAGTGATACAGCTTCAAATGCAGACGAAACAAACGAGTTAGCTTCATATCTATGCGAAACACATGATTTAGCTTCAAATCAATGCGATGTAGAAGGTTTACCTTCAAATCCCATGCTTAACAAATGATTTAGCTTCAAATACTTGCGATGTAAATGATATAGCTTCAAATGCAGGCGAAACAAGCGAGTTAGCATTAATCATGCGAAACTCATGATTTAGCTTCAAATCAATGCGATGTAGAAGGTTCACCTTCAAATCCATGCGCAACAAATGATTTAGCTTCAAACAGTTCGGATATAAGTGATATAGATTGAAATGCAGACGATCAAACGAGTAAGCTTCAAAATCCATGCGATAAACTTGATTTAGCTTCAAATCAATGCGAAGTAGAAGGCTTAGCTTCCAATCCATGCGAAACAAATGATTTAGGTTCAGATACTTGCGGTATAAATGATATAGCTTCAAATGCAGGCGAAACAAACGAGTTAGCTTCAAAATCCATGCGAAAAAACTTGATTTAGCTTCAAATCAATGCGATGTAGAAGGTTTACCTTCAAATCCATGCTTAACAAATGATTTAGCATCAGATACTTGCGATATAAGAGATATAGCTTCAAATGCAGGAGAAACAAACGAGTTAGCTTATAATCATGCGAAACTCATGATTTAGCTTCAAATCAATGCGATGTTAGAAGGTTTACCTTCAAATCCATGCTTAACAAATGATTTAGCTTCAAATACTTGCGATATGTATGATATAGCTTCAAATGCAGACGAATCAAACGAGTTAGCTTCAAAATCCATGCGATAAACTTGATTTAGCTTCAAATGAATGCGAAGTAGAAGGATGAGCTTCAAATCCATGCAACACAAATGATTTAGCTTCAAATACTTGCGATATAAATGATATAGCTTCAAATGCAGGAGAAGCAGACGAGTTAGTTCTAATCCATGCGAAACTCATGATTTAGCTTCAAATCAATGCGATGTGGAAGGTTCACCTTCAAATCCATGCGCAACAAATGATTTAGCTTCAAACACTTGGGATATAAGTGATATAGCTTCAAATGCAGACGATCAACAAGTTAGCCACAAAATCCATGCGGTAAACTTGATTTAGCTTCAAATCAATGCGAAGTAGAAGGATTAGCTTCAAATCCGTGAAACACAAATGATTTAGCTTCAAATACTTGCGATATGAATGATATAGCTTCAAATGCAGGCGAAACAAACGTGTTAGCTTCTAATCCATGCGAAACTCACGATTTAGCTTCAAATCAATGCGATGTAGAAGGTTTACCTTCAAATCCATGCTTAACAAATGATTTAGCTTCAAACACTTTGGATATAAGTGAAAAAGCTTCAAATGCAGACGATCAAACGAGTTAGCTTCAAAATCCATGCGATAAACTTGATTTAGCTTCAAATCAATGCGAAGTAGATGGATTAGCTTCAAATCCGTGGAACACAAATGATTTAGCTTCAAATACTTGCGATATAAATGATATAGCTTCAAATGCAGGCGAAACAAACGAGTTAGCTTCTAATCCATGCGAAACTCATGATTTAGGTTCAAATAAATACGATGTAGAAGGTTCAGCTTCAAATCCATGCGAAACAAATGATTTAGCTTCAAACACTTGGGATATAAGTGGTATAGCTTCAAATGCAGACGATCAAACGAGTTCGATTCATAATCCACGCGATAAATTTGATTTAGATTCAAATCAATGCGAAGTAGAAGGGTGAGCTTCAAATCCATGCAACAAAGATGATTTAGCTTCAAATACTTGCGATATAAATGATATAGCTTCAAATGCAGGCGAAACAAACGGGTTAGCTTCTAATCCATGCGAAACTCATGATTTAGCTTCAAATCAATGCGATGTGGAAGGTTCACCTTCAAATCCATGCGCAACAAATGATTTAGCTTCAAACACTTGGGATATAAGTGATATAGCTTGAAATGCAGACGATCAAACGAGTTAGCTTCAAAATCCATGCGATAAACTTGATTTAGCTTCAAATCAATGCGAAGTAGTAGGCTTAGCTTCAAATCCATGCGAAATAAATGATTTAGGTTCAGATACTTGCGGTATAAGTGATACAGCTTCAAATGCAGACGAAACAAACGAGTTAGCTTCATATCTATGCGAAACACATGATATAGCTTCAAATCAATGCGATGTAGAAGGTTTACCTTCAAATCCAAGCTTAACAAATGATTTAGCTTCAAATACTTGCGATATAAATGATATAGCTTCAAATGCAGGCCTAACAAACGAGTTAGCTTCTAATCCATGCGATACTCGTGATTTAGCTTCAAATCAATGCGATGTAGAAGGTTTACCTTCAAATCCATGCACAACAAATGATTTAGCTTCAGACACTTGGGATATAAGTGATATAGCATCAAATGCAGACGATCAAACGAGTTAGCTTCAAGTGCACGCGAAACAAGTGATTTAGCTTCAGACACTTGCGATATAAGTGATATAGCTTCAAATGCAGAAGAAACAAACGAGTTATCTTCAAATCCATGCCATGCACTTGATTTAGCTGAAAATCAATGCGATGTAGAAGGTTCAGTTTCAAATCCATGCGAAACAAATGATTTAGCTTCAAACACTTGGGATATAAGTGGTATAGCTTCAAATGCAGACGATCAAACGAGTTAGCTTCTAATCCATGCGAAACTCATGATTTAGCTTCAAATCAATGCGATGTAGAAGGTTTACCTTCAAATCCATGCTTAACAAATGATTTCGCTTCAAATACTTGCGATATATATGATATAGCTTCAAATGCAGGCGAAACAAACGTGTTAGCTTCTAAACCATGCGAAACTCATGATTTAGCTTCAAATCAATGCGATGTAGAAGGTTTACCTTCAAATCCAAGCTTAACAAATGATTTAGCTTCAAATACTTGCGATATAAATGATATAGCTTCAAATGCAGGCCTAACAAACGAGTTAGCTTCTAATCCATGCGATACTCGTGATTTAGCTTCAAATCAATGCGATGTAGAAGGTTTACCTTCAAATCCATGCACAACAAATGATTTAGCTTCAGACACTTGGGATATAAGTGATATAGCATCAAATGCAGACGATCAAACGAGTTAGCTTCAAGTCCACGCGAAACAAGTGATTTAGCTTCAGACACTTGCGATATAAGTGATATAGCTTCAAATGCAGAAGAAACAAACGAGTTATCTTCAAATCCATGCCATGCACTTGATTTAGCTGAAAATCAATGCGATGTAGAAGGTTCAGTTTCAAATCCATGCGAAACAAATGATTTAGCTTCAAACACTTGGGATATAAGTGGTATAGCTTCAAATGCAGACGATCAAACGAGTTAGCTTCTAATCCATGCGAAACTCATGATTTAGCTTCAAATCAATGCGATGTAGAAGGTTTACCTTCAAATCCATGCTTAACAAATGATTTCGCTTCAAATACTTGCGATATATATGATATAGCTTCAAATGCAGGCGAAACAAACGTGTTAGCTTCTAAACCATGCGAAACTCATGATTTAGCTTCAAATCAATGCGATGTAGAAGGTTTACCTTCAAATCCAAGCTTAACAAATGATTTAGCTTCAAATACTTGCGATATAAATGATATAGCTTCAAATGCAGGCCTAACAAACGAGTTAGCTTCTAATCCATGCGATACTCGTGATTTAGCTTCAAATCAATGCGATGTAGAAGGTTTACATTCAAATCCATGCACAACAAATGATTTAGCTTCAGACACTTGGGATATAAGTGATATAGCATCAAATGCAGACGATCAAACGAGTTAGCTTCAAGTCCACGCGAAACAAGTGATTTAGCTTCAGACACTTGCGATATAAGTGATATAGCTTCAAATGCAGAAGAAACAAACGAGTTATCTTCAAATCCATGCCATGCACTTGATTTAGCTGAAAATCAATGCGATGTAGAAGGTTCAGTTTCAAATCCATGCGAAACAAATGATTTAGCTTCAAACACTTGGGATATAAGTGGTATAGCTTCAAATGCAGACGATCAAACGAGTTAGCTTCTAATCCATGCGAAACTCATGATTTAGCTTCAAATCAATGCGATGTAGAAGGTTTACCTTCAAATCCATGCTTAACAAATGATTTCGCTTCAAATACTTGCGATATATATGATATAGCTTCAAATGCAGGCGAAACAAACGTGTTAGCTTCTAATCCATGCGAAACTCATGATTTAGCTTCAAATCAATGCGATGTGGAAGGTTCACCTTCAAATCCATGCGCAACAAATGATTTAGCTTCAAACACTTGGGATATAAGTGATATAGCTTCAAATGCAGACGATCAAACAAGTTAGCCACAAAATCCATGCGATAAACTTGATTTAGCTTCAAATCAATGCGAAGTAGAAGGATTAGCTTCAAATCCGTGAAACACAAATGATTTAGCTTCAAATACTTGCGATATAAATGATATAGCTTCAAATGCAGACGAATCAAACGAGTTAGTTTCTAATCCATGCGAAACTCATGATTTAGCTTCAAATCAATGCGATGTAGAAGGTTTACCTTCAAATCAATGCTTAACAAATAATTTAGCTTCAAACACTTGGCATATAAGTGAAATAGCTTCAAATGCAGACGATCAAACGAGTTAGCTTCAAAATCCATGCGATAAACTTGATTTAGCTTCAAATCCATGCGTAGTAGAAGGATTAGCTTCAAATCCATGCAACACAAATGATTTAGTTTCAAATACTTGCGATATAAATGATATAGCTTCAAATGCAGGCCTAACAAACGAGTTAGCTTCTAATCCATGCGAAACTCGTGATTTAGCTTCAAATCAATGCGATGTAGAAGGATTACCTTCAAATCCATGCACAACAAATGATTTAGCTTCAGACACTTGGGATATAAGTGATATAGCTTCAAATGCAGGCGAAACAAACGTGTTAGCTTCTAATCCATGCGAAACTCATGATTTAGCTTCAAATCAATGCGATGTAGGAGGTTTACCCTCAAATCCATGCTTAACAAATAATTTAGCTTCAAACAATTGGGATATAAGTGATATAGCTTCGAATGCAGGCGATCAAACAAGTTGGCCACAAAATCCATGCGATAAACTTGATTTAGCTTCAAATCAATGCGAAGTAGAAGGATTAGCTTCAAATCCATGCAACACAAATGATTTAGCTTCAAATACTTGCGATATAAATGATATAGCTTCAAATGCAGGCGAAACAAACGGGTTAGCTTCTAATCCATGCGAAACTCATGATTTAGCTACAAATCAATGCGATGTAGAATGTTTACCTTTAAATCCATGCTTAACAAATAATTTAGCTTCGAACACTTGGGATATAAGTGATATAGCTTCAAATACAGACGATCAAACGAGTTAGCTTCAAAATCCATGCGATAAACTTGATTTAGCTTCAAATGAATGCGAAGTAGAAGGATGAGCTTCAAATCCATGCAACACAAATGATTTAGCTTCAAATACTTGCGATATAAATGATATAGCTTCAAATGCAGGAGAAGCAGACGAGTTAGTTCTAATCCATGCGAAACTCATGATTTAGCTTCAAATCAATGCGAAGTAGAAGGATGAGCTTCAAATCCATGCAACGCAAATGATTTAGCTTCAAATACTTGCGATATAAATGATATAGCTTCAAATGCAGGCGAAACAAACGAGTTAGCTTCAAAATCCATGCGATAAACTTGATTTAGCTTCAAATCAATGCGAAGTAGAAGGCTTAGCTTCCAATCCATGCGAAACAAATGATTTAGGTTCAGATACTTGCGGTATAAGTGATACAGCTTCAAATGCAGACGAAACAAACGAGTTAGCTTCATATCTATGCGAAACACATGATTTAGCTTCAAATCAATGCGATGTAGAAGGTTTACCTTCAAATCCATGCTTAACAAATGATTTAGCTTCAAATACTTGCGATGTAAATGATATAGCTTCAAATGCAGGCGAAACAAACGAGTTAGCATTTAATCCATGCGAAACTCATGATTTAGCTTCAAATCAATGCGATGTAGAAGGTTCACCTTCAAATCCATGCGCAACAAATGATTTAGCTTCAAACAGTTCGGATATAAGTGATATAGATTGAAATGCAGACGATCAAACGAGTAAGCTTCAAAATCCATGCGATAAACTTGATTTAGCTTCAAATCAATGCGAAGTAGAAGGCTTAGCTTCCAATCCATGCGAAACAAATGATTTAGGTTCAGATACTTGCGGTATAAATGATATAGCTTCAAATGCAGGCGAAACAAACGAGTTAGCTTCAAAATCCATGCGAAAAAACTTGATTTAGCTTCAAATCAATGCGATGTAGAAGGTTTACCTTCAAATCCATGCTTAACAAATGATTTAGCATCAGATACTTGCGATATAAGAGATATAGCTTCAAATGCAGGAGAAACAAACGAGTTAGCTTATAATCCATGCGAAACTCATGATTTAGCTTCAAATCAATGCGATGTAGAAGGTTTACCTTCAAATCCATGCTTAACAAATGATTTAGCTTCAAATACTTGCGATATGTATGATATAGCTTCAAACGCAGACGATCAAACGAGTTAGCTTCAAAATCCATGCGATAAACTTGATTTAGCTTCAAATGAATGCGAAGTAGAAGGATGAGCTTCAAATCCATGCAACACAAATGATTTAGCTTCAAATACTTGCGATATAAATGATATAGCTTCAAATGCAGGAGAAGCAGACGAGTTAGTTCTAATCCATGCGAAACTCATGATTTAGCTTCAAATCAATGCGATGTGGAAGGTTCACCTTCAAATCCATGCGCAACAAATGATTTAGCTTCAAACACTTGGGATATAAGTGATATAGCTTCAAATGCAGACGATCAAACATGTTAGCCACAAAATCCATGCGGTAAACTTGATTTAGCTTCAAATCAATGCGAAGTAGAAGGATTAGCTTCAAATCCGTGAAACACAAATGATTTAGCTTCAAATACTTGCGATATGAATGATATAGCTTCAAATGCAGGCGAAACAAACGTGTTAGCTTCTAATCCATGCGAAACTCACGATTTAGCTTCAAATCAATGCGATGTAGAAGGTTTACCTTCAAATCCATGCTTAACAAATGATTTAGCTTCAAACACTTTGGATATAAGTGAAAAAGCTTCAAATGCAGACGATCAAACGAGTTAGCTTCAAAATCCATGCGATAAACTTGATTTAGCTTCAAATCAATGCGAAGTAGATGGATTAGCTTCAAATCCGTGGAACACAAATGATTTAGCTTCAAATACTTGCGATATAAATGATATAGCTTCAAATGCAGGCGAAACAAACGAGTTAGCTTCTAATCCATGCGAAACTCATGATTTATGTTCAAATAAATACGATGTAGAAGGTTCACCTTCAAATCCATGCCCAACAAATGACTTAGCTTCAAACACTTGGGATATAAGTGATATAGCTTGAAATGCAGACGATCAAACCAGTTAGCTTCAAAATCCATGCGATAAACTTGATTTAGCTTCAAATCAATGCGAAGTAGAAGGATCAACTTCAAATCCATGCAACACAAATGATTTAGCTTCAAATACTTGCGATATAAATGATATAGCTTCAAATGCAGGCCTAACAAACGAGTTAGCTTCTAATCCATGCGAAACTCATGATTTAGCTTCAAATCAATGCGATGTAGAAGGTTTACCTTCCAATCCATGCACAACAAATGATTTAGCTTCAGACACTTGGGATATAAGTGATATAGCTTCAAATGCAGGCGATCAAACGAGTTAGTTTCAAGTCCACGCGAAACAAGTGATTTAGCTTCAGACACTTGCGATATAAGTGATATAGCTTCAAATGCAGAAGAAACAAACGAGTTATCTTCAAATCCATGCCATACAGCTTGATTTAGCTGAAAATCAATGCGATGTAGAAGGTTCAGCTTCAAATCCATGCGAAACAAATGATTTAGCTTCAAACACTTGGGATATAAGTGGTATAGCTTCAAATGCAGACGATCAAACGAGTTCGATTCATAATCCACGCGATAAATTTGATTTAGATTCAAATCAATGCGAAGTAGAAGGGTGAGCTTCAAATCCATGCAACAAAGATGATTTAGCTTCAAATACTTGCGATATAAATGATATAGCTTCAAATGCAGGCGAAACAAACGGGTTAGCTTCTAATCCATGCGAAACTCATGATTTAGCTTCAAATCAATGCGATGTGGAAGGTTCACCTTCAAATCCATGCGCAACAAATGATTTAGCTTCAAACACTTGGGATATAAGTGATATAGCTTGAAATGCAGACGATCAAACGAGTTAGCTTCAAAATCCATGCGATAAACTTGATTTAGCTTCAAATCAATGCGAAGTAGTAGGCTTAGCTTCAAATCCATGCGAAATAAATGATTTAGGTTCAGATACTTGCGGTATAAGTGATACAGCTTCAAATGCAGACGAAACAAACGAGTTAGCTTCATATCTATGCGAAACACATGATTTAGCTTCAAATCAATGCGATGTAGAAGGTTTACCTTCAAATCCAAGCTTAACAAATGATTTAGCTTCAAATACTTGCGATATAAATGATATAGCTTCAAATGCAGGCCTAACAAACGAGTTAGCTTCTAATCCATGCGATACTCGTGATTTAGCTTCAAATCAATGCGATGTAGAAGGTTTACCTTCAAATCCATGCACAACAAATGATTTAGCTTCAGACACTTGGGATATAAGTGATATAGCATCAAATGCAGACGATCAAACGAGTTAGCTTCAAGTGCACGCGAAACAAGTGATTTAGCTTCAGACACTTGCGATATAAGTGATATAGCTTCAAATGCAGAAGAAACAAACGAGTTATCTTCAAATCCATGCCATGCACTTGATTTAGCTGAAAATCAATGCGATGTAGAAGGTTCAGTTTCAAATCCATGCGAAACAAATGATTTAGCTTCAAACACTTGGGATATAAGTGGTATAGCTTCAAATGCAGACGATCAAACGAGTTAGCTTCTAATCCATGCGAAACTCATGATTTAGCTTCAAATCAATGCGATGTAGAAGGATTAGCTTCAAATCCGTGAAACACAAATGATTTAGCTTCAAATACTTGCGATATGAATGATATAGCTTCAAATGCAGGCGAAACAAACGTGTTAGCTTCTAATCCATGCGAAACTCACGATTTAGCTTCAAATCAATGCGATGTAGAAGGTTTACCTTCAAATCCATGCTTAACAAATGATTTAGCTTCAAACACTTTGGATATAAGTGAAAAAGCTTCAAATGCAGACGATCAAACGAGTTAGCTTCAAAATCCATGCGATAAACTTGATTTAGCTTCAAATCAATGCGAAGTAGATGGATTAGCTTCAAATCCGTGGAACACAAATGATTTAGCTTCAAATACTTGCGATATAAATGATATAGCTTCAAATGCAGGCGAAACAAACGAGTTAGCTTCTAATCCATGCGAAACTCATGATTTATGTTCAAATAAATACGATGTAGAAGGTTCACCTTCAAATCCATGCCCAACAAATGACTTAGCTTCAAACACTTGGGATATAAGTGATATAGCTTGAAATGCAGACGATCAAACCAGTTAGCTTCAAAATCCATGCGATAAACTTGATTTAGCTTCAAATCAATGCGAAGTAGAAGGATCAACTTCAAATCCATGCAACACAAATGATTTAGCTTCAAATACTTGCGATATAAATGATATAGCTTCAAATGCAGGCCTAACAAACGAGTTAGCTTCTAATCCATGCGAAACTCATGATTTAGCTTCAAATCAATGCGATGTAGAAGGTTTACCTTCCAATCCATGCACAACAAATGATTTAGCTTCAGACACTTGGGATATAAGTGATATAGCTTCAAATGCAGGCGATCAAACGAGTTAGTTTCAAGTCCACGCGAAACAAGTGATTTAGCTTCAGACACTTGCGATATAAGTGATATAGCTTCAAATGCAGAAGAAACAAACGAGTTATCTTCAAATCCATGCCATACAGCTTGATTTAGCTGAAAATCAATGCGATGTAGAAGGTTCAGCTTCAAATCCATGCGAAACAAATGATTTAGCTTCAAACACTTGGGATATAAGTGGTATAGCTTCAAATGCAGACGATCAAACGAGTTCGATTCATAATCCACGCGATAAATTTGATTTAGATTCAAATCAATGCGAAGTAGAAGGGTGAGCTTCAAATCCATGCAACAAAGATGATTTAGCTTCAAATACTTGCGATATAAATGATATAGCTTCAAATGCAGGCGAAACAAACGGGTTAGCTTCTAATCCATGCGAAACTCATGATTTAGCTTCAAATCAATGCGATGTGGAAGGTTCACCTTCAAATCCATGCGCAACAAATGATTTAGCTTCAAACACTTGGGATATAAGTGATATAGCTTGAAATGCAGACGATCAAACGAGTTAGCTTCAAAATCCATGCGATAAACTTGATTTAGCTTCAAATCAATGCGAAGTAGTAGGCTTAGCTTCAAATCCATGCGAAATAAATGATTTAGGTTCAGATACTTGCGGTATAAGTGATACAGCTTCAAATGCAGACGAAACAAACGAGTTAGCTTCATATCTATGCGAAACACATGATTTAGCTTCAAATCAATGCGATGTAGAAGGTTTACCTTCAAATCCAAGCTTAACAAATGATTTAGCTTCAAATACTTGCGATATAAATGATATAGCTTCAAATGCAGGCCTAACAAACGAGTTAGCTTCTAATCCATGCGATACTCGTGATTTAGCTTCAAATCAATGCGATGTAGAAGGTTTACCTTCAAATCCATGCACAACAAATGATTTAGCTTCAGACACTTGGGATATAAGTGATATAGCATCAAATGCAGACGATCAAACGAGTTAGCTTCAAGTGCACGCGAAACAAGTGATTTAGCTTCAGACACTTGCGATATAAGTGATATAGCTTCAAATGCAGAAGAAACAAACGAGTTATCTTCAAATCCATGCCATGCACTTGATTTAGCTGAAAATCAATGCGATGTAGAAGGTTCAGTTTCAAATCCATGCGAAACAAATGATTTAGCTTCAAACACTTGGGATATAAGTGGTATAGCTTCAAATGCAGACGATCAAACGAGTTAGCTTCTAATCCATGCGAAACTCATGATTTAGCTTCAAATCAATGCGATGTAGAAGGTTTACCTTCAAATCCATGCTTAACAAATGATTTCGCTTCAAATACTTGCGATATATATGATATAGCTTCAAATGCAGGCGAAACAAACGTGTTAGCTTCTAAACCATGCGAAACTCATGATTTAGCTTCAAATCAATGCGATGTAGAAGGTTTACCTTCAAATCCAAGCTTAACAAATGATTTAGCTTCAAATACTTGCGATATAAATGATATAGCTTCAAATGCAGGCCTAACAAACGAGTTAGCTTCTAATCCATGCGATACTCGTGATTTAGCTTCAAATCAATGCGATGTAGAAGGTTTACCTTCAAATCCATGCACAACAAATGATTTAGCTTCAGACACTTGGGATATAAGTGATATAGCATCAAATGCAGACGATCAAACGAGTTAGCTTCAAGTCCACGCGAAACAAGTGATTTAGCTTCAGACACTTGCGATATAAGTGATATAGCTTCAAATGCAGAAGAAACAAACGAGTTATCTTCAAATCCATGCCATGCACTTGATTTAGCTGAAAATCAATGCGATGTAGAAGGTTCAGTTTCAAATCCATGCGAAACAAATGATTTAGCTTCAAACACTTGGGATATAAGTGGTATAGCTTCAAATGCAGACGATCAAACGAGTTAGCTTCTAATCCATGCGAAACTCATGATTTAGCTTCAAATCAATGCGATGTAGAAGGTTTACCTTCAAATCCAAGCTTAACAAATGATTTAGCTTCAAATACTTGCGATATAAATGATATAGCTTCAAATGCAGGCCTAACAAACGAGTTAGCTTCTAATCCATGCGATACTCGTGATTTAGCTTCAAATCAATGCGATGTAGAAGGTTTACATTCAAATCCATGCACAACAAATGATTTAGCTTCAGACACTTGGGATATAAGTGATATAGCATCAAATGCAGACGATCAAACGAGTTAGCTTCAAGTCCACGCGAAACAAGTGATTTAGCTTCAGACACTTGCGATATAAGTGATATAGCTTCAAATGCAGAAGAAACAAACGAGTTATCTTCAAATCCATGCCATGCACTTGATTTAGCTGAAAATCAATGCGATGTAGAAGGTTCAGTTTCAAATCCATGCGAAACAAATGATTTAGCTTCAAACACTTGGGATATAAGTGGTATAGCTTCAAATGCAGACGATCAAACGAGTTAGCTTCTAATCCATGCGAAACTCATGATTTAGCTTCAAATCAATGCGATGTAGAAGGTTTACCTTCAAACCCATGCTTAACAAATGATTTCGCTTCAAATACTTGCGATATATATGATATAGCTTCAAATGCAGGCGAAACAAACGTGTTAGCTTCTAATCCATGCGAAACTCATGATTTAGCTTCAAATCAATGCGATGTAGAAGGTTTACCTTCAAATCCATGCTTAACAAATGATTTAGCTTCAAACACTTGGGATATAAGTGATATGGCATCAAATGCAGACGATCAAACAAGTTAGCCACAAAATCCATGCGATAAACTTGATTTAGCTTCAAATCAATGCGAAGTAGAAGGATTAGCTTCAAATCCATGCAACACAAATGATTTAGCTTCAAATACTTGCGATATAAATGATATAGCTTCAAATGCAGACGAATCAAACGAGTTAGTTTCTAATCCATGCGAAACTCATGATTTAGCTTCAAATCAATGCGATGTAGAAGGTTTACTTTCAAATCAATGCTTAACAAATAATTTAGCTTCAAACACTTGGCATATAAGTGAAATAGCTTCAAATGCAGACGATCAAACGAGTTAGCTTCAAAATCCATGCGATAAACTTGATTTAGCTTCAAATCCATGCGTAGTAGAAGGATTAGCTTCAAATCCATGCACCACAAATGATTTAGTTTCAAATACTTGCGATATAAATGATATAGCTTCAAATGCAGGCCTAACAAACGAGTTAGCTTCTAATCCATGCGAAACACATGATTTAGCTGCAAATCAATGCGATGTAGAAGATTTAACTTCAAATCCATGCGAAACAAATGATTTAACATCAGATACTTGCGATATAAGAAATATATCTTCAAATGCAGTCGAAACAAACGAGTTAGCTTCAAATCCAAGCGAATCACATGACTTAGCTTCAAATCAATGCGATATAGTAGGTTTAGTTGCAAATCCATTCGATACAAATGATTTAGCTTCAAATCAATTCGAAGTAAAAGGATTATCTTCAAATCCATGCGATACAAATGATTCAGCAACAGATACATGCAATATAAGTGATATAGATTCAAATGCAGACAAAAGAAAAGAGATAGTTTCAAATCCAAGCGAAACACATGATTTAGCTTCAAGACAATGCGATGTAGAATGTTTAGCATCAAATCCATGCGAAACAAATGATTTAACATCAGATAGTTGCGATATAAGTGATATAGCTTCAAATGCAGACGAAACAAACGAGTTAGATTCAAATCCATGCGAAACACATGATTTAGCTGCAAATCAATGCGATGTAGAAGATTTAGCTTCAAATCCATGCGAAACAAATGACTTAACATCAGATAGTTGCGATATAAGTGATATAGCTTCAAATGCAGACGAATCAAACGAAATAGATTCCAATCCAAGCGAAACACATGATTTAGCTTCAAAACAATGCGATGTAGAAGGTTTAGCTTCAAATCCACGCGAAACACATGATTTAGCTTCAAATCAATTCGAAGTAGAAGGATTAGCTTCAAATCCATGCGATACAAATGATTTAGCTTCAGATACTTGCGATATAAGAGATATAGCTTCAAGTGCGGACGAAACAAACGAGTTAGCTTCATATCCAAGCAAAACACATGATTTAGCTTCAAATCAATGCCATGTAGAAGATTTAGCTTCAAATCCATGCGAAACAAACGATTTAACAACAGATAGTTGCGATATATGTGATATAGCTTCAAATGCAGACGAATCAAACGAGATAGTTTCAAATCCAAGCGAAACACATGATTTAGCTTCAAATCAATTCGAAGTAGAAGGAATAGATCCAAATCCATGCGAAACAAGTGATTTAGCATCAGATACATGCGATCTAAGTGATATAGCTTCAAATGCAGTCGAAACAATCGAGTTAGCTTCATATCCAAGCGAAACACATGATTTAGCTTTAAATCAATTCGAAGTAGAAGGATTAGCTTCAAATCCATGCGATGCAAATGATTTAGCTTCAGATACTTGCCATATAAGAGATATAGCTTCAAATGCGGACGAAACAAACGAGTTAGCTTCAAATCCATGCGAAGCATATGATTTAGCTTCAAATCAATGCTATGTAGAAGATTTAGCTTCAAATCCATGCGACACAAATGAATAAGCTTCAGGTAATTGCGATATAAGTGATATAGCTCCAAATGCAGACGAAACAAACGTGTTAGCTTCATATCCAAGCGAAACACATGATTTAGCTTTAAATCAATGCGATGTAGAAGGTTTCGCTTCAAATCAATGCGAAACAAATGATTAAACATCATATAGTTGCGATATAAGTGATATAGTTTCAAATGCAGACGAAACAAACGAGATAGCTTCAAATCCAACCGAAACACATGATTTAGCTTCAAATCAATGCGATGTAGAACGTTTAGCTTCAAATCCACGCGAAACACATGATGTAGCTTCAAATCAATGCGATATGGAAGGTTTAGCTTCAAATCCATGCGAAGCAAATGATTGAGCTTCAAATCAATTCGAAGTAGAAGGATTAGATTCAAATCCATGCGAAACACATGATTTAGCTGCAAATCAATGCGATGTAGAAGATTTAGCTTCAAATACATGCGAAACAAATGATTTAACATCAGATAGTTGCGATATAAGTGATATAGCTTCAAATCCAGACGAATCAAACGAGTTAGCTTCAAATCGATGCGAAGCATATGATTTAGCTTTAAATAAATGTGATGTAGAAGGTTTAGCTTCAAATCCATGCGAAACAGATGATTTAGATACAAACACTAGGGATATAAGTGATATAGCTTCAAATGCAGACGAAACAAACGAGTTAGATTCAAATCCATGCGAAACACATGATTTAGCTGCAAATCAATGCGATGTAGAAGATTTAGCTTCAAATCCATGCAAAACAAATGATTTAAGATCAGATAGTTGCGATATATGTGATATAGCTTCAAATGAAGATTAATCAAACGAGATAGATTCAAATCAAGCGAAACACATGATTTAGCTTCAAATCAATGCGATATAGAAGGTTTAGCTTCAAATCCATGCGAAACAAATGATTTAGCTTCAAACACTTGGGATATAAGTGATATAGCTTCAAATGCAGACGAAGCAAACGAGTAAGCTTCAAATCCATACGAAACACATGATTCAGCTGCAAATAAATGCGATATAGAAGATTTAGCTTCAAATCCATGCGAAACAAATGATTTAAGATCAGATAGTTGCGATATAAGTGATATAGCTTCAAATGCAGACTAAAAAAACGAGATAGCTTCAAATCCAAGCGAAACACATGACTTAGGTTCAAATCAATGCGATGTAGAAGGTTTAGCGTCAAATACACGCCAAACACATGATTTAGCTTCAAATCAATGCGATATAAAAGGTTTAACTACAAATCCATGCGAAGCAAATGATTTAGCTTCAAACACTTGGGATATAAGTGATACAGCTTCAAATGCAGACGAAACAAACGAGTTAGCTTCAAATCCGTGCGAAGCACATGATTTAGATTCAAATCAATGGTATGTAGAAGGTTTAGCTTCAAATCCATGCGACACAAATGAATAAGCTTCAGATACTTGCGATATAAGTGATATAGCTTCAAATGCGGACGAAACAACGAGTTAGCTTCATATCCAAGCGAAACACATGATCCAGCTTCAAATCAATGCGATGTAGAAGGTTTAGCTTCAAATCTATGCGACACAAATGATATAGCTTCAGATACTTGCGATATAAGAGATATAGCTTCAAATGCAGACGAAAAAACGAGTTAGCTTCAAATCCATGCGAAGCACATGATTTAGCTTCAAATCAATTCGAAGTAGAAGGATTAGCTTCAAATCTATGCGTACAAATGATTTAGCTTCAGATACTTGCGATATAAGAGATATAGCTTCAAATGCAGACGAAACAAACGAGTTAGCTTCATATCCAAGCGAAACACATGATTTAGCTTTAAATATATGCGATGTAGATGGTTTAGCTTCAAATCCAAGCGAAACAAATGATTTAGCTTCAAACACTTGCGATATAAGAGATATAGCTTCAAATGCAGACGAAACAAACGAGATAGCTTCAAATCCATGCGAAACACATGATTTAGCTTCAAATCAATTCAAAGCAGAAGGATTAGCTTCAAATCCATGCGAAACAATGATTTAGCTTCAAATAAATGCGATATAGAAGGCTTAGCTTCAAATCCATGCGACACAAATTATATAGCTTCAGATACTTGCGATATAAGATATATAGCTTCAAATGCAGTCGAAACAAACGAATCAGCTTCATATCCATGCGAAACACATGTTTTAGCTGCAAATCAATTCGAAGTAGAAGAATTAGTTTCAAATCCATACGACACAAATGAATAAGCTTCAGATACTTGCGATATAAGTGATATAGCTTCAAATGCAGACGAAACAACGAGTTAGCTTCATATCCAAGCAAAACACATGATTTAGCTTCAAATCAATTCGAAGTAGAAGGATTAGCTTCAAATCCATGCGATACAGATGATTTAGCTTCAGATACTTGCGATATAAGAGATAAAGCTTCAAATTCAGACGAAACAAAAGAGTTAGCTACATATCCAAGCCAAACACATGATTTAGCTTCAAATCAATTCGCAGTAGAAGGATTAGCTTCAAATCCATGCGATACACATGATTTAGCTTCAGATACTTGCGATATAAGAGATATAGCTTCAAATGCAGACGAAACAAACGAGTTAGCTTCATATCCATGCGAAACACATGTTTTTGCTTTAAATAAATGCGATATAGAAGGTTTAGCTTCAAATCCAAGCGAAACAAATGATTTAGCTTCAAACACTTGGGATATAAGTGATATAGTTTCAAATGCAGACGGAACAAACGAGTTAGCTTCAACTCCATGCGAAACACATGATTTAGCTGCAAATCAATTCGAAGCAGAAGGATTAGCTTCAAATCCACGCGAAACACATGATTTAGCTTCAAATAAATGCGATATAGAAGGCTTAGCTTCAAATCCATGCGACACAAATTATATAGCTTCAGATACTTGCGATATAAGATATATAGCTTCAAATGCAGTCGAAACAAACGAATTAGCTTCATATCCATGCGAAACACATGTTTTAGCTGCAAATCAATTCGAAGTAGAAGGATTAGTTTCAAATCCATGCGACACAAATGAATAAGCTTCAGATACTTGCGATATAAGTGATATAGCTTCAAATGCAGACGAAACAACAAATTAGCTTCATATCCAAGCAAAACACATGATTTAGCTTCAAATCAATTCGAAGTAGAAGGATTAGCTTCAAATCCATGCGATACAGATGATTTAGCTTCAGATACTTGCGATATAAGAGATATAGCTTCAAATGCAAACGAAAGAACGAGTTAGCATCATATTCAAACGAAACACATGATTTAGCTTTAAATCAATGCGATGTAGAAGGTTTAGCTTCAAATCCATGCGATACAAATGATTCAACATCAGATAGTTGCGATATAAGTGATATAGCTTCAAATGCTGGGAAAACAAACGAGTTAGCTTTAAGTCCATACAAAACACGTGACTAACCTTCAAATCAATGCTATGTAGAAGATTTAGCTTCAGATACTTGCGATATAAGTGATACAGCTTCAAATACAGACGAAACAAACGAGTTAGCTTCAAATCCATGCGTAACAAATGATTTAGCTTCAAATCAATGCGATGTAGAAGGTTTAGCTTCAAATCAATGCGAAAAAAAAGTTTTAACTTCAAACACTTGTGATATAAGTGATATAGCTTCAAATGCAGACGAAGCAAACGAGTTAGCTTCAAATCCATGCGAAACACATGATCCAGCTGCAAATAAATGCGATGTAGAACGTTTAGCTTCAAATCCATGCGAAACAAATGATTTAACATCAGATAGTTGCGATATAAGTGATATAGCTTCAAATGCAGACGAAACAAACGAAATAGCTTCAAATCCAAGCGAAACACATGATTTAGCTTCAAATCAATACTATGTAGAAGGTTTAGCGTCAAATACACGCCAAACACATGATTTAGCTTCAAATCAATGCGATATAGAAGGTTTAGCTTCAAATCCATGCGAAGCAAGTGATTGAGCTTCAAATCAATTCGAAGTAGAAGGATTAGATTCAAATCCATGCGAAAAAAAAGTTTTAACTTCAAACACTTGTGATATAAGTGATATAGCTTCAAATGCAGACGAAGCAAACGAGTTAGCTTCAAATCCATGCGAAACACATGATCCAGCTGCAAATAAATGCGATGTAGAACGTTTAGCTTCAAATCCATGCGAAACAAATGATTTAACATCAGATAGTTGCGATATAAATGATATAGCTTCAAATGCAGACGAAACAAACGAGTTAGCTTCAAATCAAGCGAAACACATGATTTAGCTTCAAATCAATGCGATGTAGAAAGTATAGCTTCAAATCCATGCGACACAATTGATTTAGCTTCAAAAACTTGCGATGTAGAAGGTTTAGCTTCAAATCCACGCGAAATGCATGATTTATCTTCAAATCAATGCGATATAGAAGGTTTAGCTTCAAATACATGCGAAGCAAATGATTGAGCTTCAAATCAATTCGAAGTAGGAGGATTAGAATCAAATCCATGCGAAACAAATGATTTAGCATCAGATACATGCGATCTAAGTGGTATAGCTTCAAATGCAGGAGAAACAAACGAGTTAGCTTCAAATCCACACAAAAACACATGATAAATCTTCAAATCAATGCTATGTAGAAGCTTTAGCTTCAAATCCATGAGATACAAATGATTTAGCTTCAGACACTTGCGATATAAGAGATATAGCTTCCAATTCAGACGAAACAAACGAGTTATCTTCATATCCAAGCCAAACACATGATTTAGCTTCAAATCAATGCGATGTAGAAGGATTCCTTTCAAATCCATGCTTCACAAATGATATAGCTTCAGATACTTGCGATATAAGAGATATAGCTTCAAATGCAGACGAAACGAAAGAGATGGCTTCAAATCCATGCGAAGCCCAAGATTTAGCTTCAAATCATTTCGAAGTAGAAGGATTAGATTCAAATCTATGCGAAACAAATGATTTAACATCAGATACTTGCAATATAAGTGATATAGCTTCAAATGCAGGAGAAACAAACGAGTTAGCTTCAAATCAATGCGAAACACATGATTTAGCTGCAAATCAATGCAGTGTTGAAGATTTAGCTTCAAATCCATTCGAAACAAATGATTTAACATTAGATAGTTGTGATATAAGTGATTTAGCTCCAAAGGCAGACGAAACAAACGAGATAGCTTCAAATCCAAGCGAAACACATGATTTAGCTTCAAATCAATGCGATGTAGAAGGTATAGTTTCAAATCCACGCGAAAAAAATGATTTAGCTTCAAACACTTGGGATATAAGTGATATAGTTTCAAATGCAGACGAAACAAACGAGTTAGATTCAAATCCATGCGAAACAAATGATTTAACATCAGATAGTTGCGATATAAGTGATATAGCTTCAAATGCTGGGGAAACAAACGAGTTAGCTTTAAGTCCATACAAAACACGTGACTAACCTTCAAATCAATGCTATGTAGAAGATTTAGCTTCAGATACTTGCGATATAAGTGATACAGCTTCAAATACAGACGAAACAAACGAGTTAGCTTCAAATCCATGCGAAACACATGATTTAGCTTCAAATCAATGCTATGTAGAAGCTTTAGCTTCAAATCCATGAGACACAAATGATTTAGCTTCAGATACTTGCGATATAAGAGATAAAGCTTCAAATTCAAACGAAACGAACGAGTTATCTTCATATCCAAGCGAAACACATGATTTAGCTTTAAATAAATGCGATGTAGAAGGTTTAGCTTCAAATCCAAGCGAAACAAATGATTTAGCTTCAAACACTTGCGATATAAGAGATATAGCTTCAAATGCAGGGGAAACAAACGAGTTAGCTTCAAATCCATACAAAACACGTGATTAAGCTTCAAATCATTGCGATGTAGAAGGTTTATCTTCAAATCCATGCGAACCAAATGATTTAACGTCAGATAGTTGCGATATATACGTGATATAGCTTCAAATGCAGACGAATCAAACGAGATAGTTTCAAATCCATGCGAAAAAAATGATTTACTTTCAAACGCTTGCGATATATGTGATATAGCTTCAAATGCAAGACGAAACAAACGAGTTAGCTTCAAATCCATGCGAAACACATGATTCAGCTGCAAATAAATGCGATGTAGAAGGTTTAGCTTCAAATCCATGCGATACAAATGATTTAGCTTCAGATACTTGCGATATAAGATATATAGCTTCAAATGCAGACGAAACAATCGAGTTAGTTACATATCCATGCGAAACACATGATTTAGCTACAAATCAATGCGATGTAGAAGGTTTAGCTTCAAATCTATGCGAAACAAATGATTTAGCAGAGGATCTTGCGATATAAGTGACATAGCTTCAAATGCAGTCGAAACAAATGAGTTAGTTTCAAATCCAAGCGAATCACATGATTTAGCTTCAAATCAATGCGATGTAGACGGTTTAGCTTCAAATTAATGCGATGTAGAAGGTTTAGCTACAAAGCCATGCGATGTAGAAGGTTTAGCTACAAAGCCATGCGAAACAAATTATTTAACATCAGATACTTGCGATATAATTGATATAGCTTCAAATGCAGGCGAAATAAACGAGTTAGCTTCAAATCCATGCGAAACACATGACCTAGCTGCAAATCAATGCGATGTAGAAGGTTTAGCTTCAAATCCATGCGAAACAAATGATTTAGCAGAGGAACTTGCGATTCAAGTGATATAGCTTCAAATGCAGGGGAATCAAACAAGTTAGCTTCAAATCCATGCAAAACACATGATTAAGATTCAAATCAATGATATGTAGTAGGATTAGCTTCAAACCCATGCGACACAAATGATTTAGATTCAATTACTTGCGATATAAGTGATATAGATTCAAATGCAGACGAAACAAACGTATCATTTTCAAATCCAAGCGAAACACATGATTTAGCTTCAAATCAATGCGAAGTAGAAGGCTTAACTTCAAACCCATGCGACACAAATGATTTAGATTCAATTACTTGCGATATAAGTGATATAGATTCAAATGCGGACGAAACAAACGTGACAGCTTCATATCCAAGCGAAACACATGATTTAGCTTTAAATGCATGCGATGTAGAAGGTTTAGCTTCAAATCCATGCGAAACAAATGAGTTAGCATCAGATACTTGCGATATAATTGATATAGCTTCAAATGCAGGCGATACAAACGAGTTCGGTTCAAATCCATGCGAAACACATGACCTAGCTGCAAATCAATGCGATGTAGAAGGTTTAGCTTCAAATCCATGCGAAACAAATGATTTAGCAGAGGAACTTGCGATATAAGTGATATAGCTGCAAATGCAGGGGAAACAAACGAGTTAGCTTCAAATCCATGCAAAACACATGATTAAGATTCAAATCAATGATATGTAGTAGGATTAGCTTCAAACCCATGCGACACAAATGATTTAGATTCAATTACTTGCGATATAAGTGATATAGATTCAAATGCATACGAAACAAACGAGTTAGATTCAAATCCATGGGAAACACATGATTTAGCTGCAAATCAAGGCGATGTAGAAGATTTAGCTTCAAAACCATGCGAAACAAATGATTTAGCAGAGGAACTTGCGATATAAGTGATATAGCTTCAAATGCAGGGGAATCAAACAAGTTAGCTTCAAATCCATGCAAAACACATGATTAAGATTCAATTACTTGCGATATAAGTGATATAGATTCAAATGCAGACGAAACAAACGTATCATCTTCAAATCCAAGCGAAACACATGATTTAGCTTCAAATCAATGCGAAGTAGAAGGTTTAGCTTCAAACCCATGCGACACAAATGATTTAGATTCAATTACTTGCGATATAAGTGATATAGATTCAAATGCAGGCGAAACAAACGAGTTAGCTTCAAATCCATGCGAAACAAATGATTTAGCAGAGGAACTTGCGATATAAGTGATATAGCTTCAAATGCAGGGGAAACAAACGAGTTAGCTTCAAATCCATATAAAACACGTGATTAAGTTTCAAGTCAATGCGATGTAGAAGGTTTATCTTCAAATCCATGCGAACCAAATGATTTAACATCAGATAGTTGCGATATAAGTGATATAGCTTCAAATGCAGACGAATCAAACGAGATAGTTTCAAATCCATGCGAAAAAAATGATTTGCTTTCAAACGCTTGCGATATATGTGATATAGCTTCAAATGCAGACGAAGCAAACGAGTTAGCTTGAAATCCATGCGAAACACATGATTCAGCTGCAAATAAATGTGATGTAGAAGGTTTAGCTTCAAATCCATGCGAAACAATGATTTAACATCAGATAGTTGCGATATTAGTTATATAGCTTCAAATGCAGACGAAACAAACGAGATAGATTCAAATCCAAGCGAAACACATGATTTAGCTTCAAATCAATACTATGTAGAAGGTTTAGCGTCAAATACACGCCAAACACATGATTTAGCTTCAAATCAATGCGATATAGAAGGTTTAGCTTCAAATCCATGCGAAGCAAGTGATTGAGCTTCAAATCAATTCGAAGTAGAAGGATTAGATTCAAATCCATGCGAAAAAAAAGTTTTAACTTCAAACACTTGTGATATAAGTGATATAGCTTCAAATGCAGACGAAGCAAACGAGTTAGCTTCAAATCCATGCGAAACACATGATCCAGCTGCAAATAAATGCGATGTAGAACGTTTAGCTTCAAATGCATGCGAAACAAATGATTTAACATCAGATAGTTGCGATATAAATGATATAGCTTCAAATGCAGACGAAACAAACGAGTTAGCTTCAAATCAAGCGAAACACATGATTTAGCTTCAAATCAATGCGATGTAGAAGGTTTAGCTTCAAATCCACGCGAAACACATGATTTAGCATCAAATCAATGCGATATAGAAGGTTTATCTTCAAATCCATGCGAAACAAATGATTTATTTTCAAACGCTTGAGATATATGTGATATAGCTTCAAATGGAGACGAAACAAACGAGTCAGCTTCAACTTCATGCGAAAAACATGATTTAGCTGCAAATCAATTCGAAGCAGAAGGATTAGCTTCAAATCCATGCGAAACAAATGATTTAACATCAGATAGTTGCGATATAAGTGATATAGCTTCAAATGCAGACGTAACAAACGAGATAGTTTCAAATCCAACAGAAACACATGATTTAGCTTGAAATCTTTGCGATGTAGAAGGTTTAGCTTCAAAACCACGCGAAACACATGATTTAGCTTCAAATCAATGCGATATAGAAGGTTTAGCTTCAAATCGCTGCGACACAAATGATATAGCTTCAGATACTTGCGATATAAGAGATATAGCTTCAAATGCAGACGAAACAAACGAGATAGCTTCAAATCCATGTGAAACACATGATTTAGCTTAAAATCAAATGGAAGCAGAAGGATTAGCTTCATATCCAAGCGAAACACATGATCCAGCTTCAAATCAATGCGATGTAGAAAGTATAGCTTCAAATCCATGCGACACAATTGATTTAGCTTCAAAAACTTGCGATGTAGAAGGTTTAGCTTCAAATCCACGCGAAATACATGATTTATCTTCAAATCAATGCGATATAGAAGGTTTAGCTTCAAATACATGCGAAGCAAATGATTGAGCTTCAAATCAATTCGAAGTAGGAGGATTAGAATCAAATCCATGCGAAACAAATGATTTAGCATCAGATACATGCGATCTAACTGGTATAGCTTCAAATGCAGGAGAAACAAACGAGTTAGCTTCAAATCCACACAAAAACACATGATAAATCTTCAAATCAATGCTATGTAGAAGCTTTAGCTTCAAATCCATGAGATACAAATGATTTAGCTTCAGACACTTGCGATATAAGAGATATAGCTTCCAATTCAGACGAAACAAACGAGTTATCTTCATATCCAAGCCAAACACATGATTTAGCTTCAAATCAATGCGATGTAGAAGGATTCGCTTCAAATCCATGCTTCACAAATGATGTAGCTTCAGATACTTGCGATATAAGAGATATAGCTTCAAATGCAGACGAAACGAAAGAGATAGCTTCAAATCCATGCGAAGCCCAAGATTTAGCTTCAAATCATTTCGAAGTAGAAGGATTAGATTCAAATCTATGCGAAACAAATGATTTAACATCAGATACTTGCAATATAAGTGATATAGCTTCAAATGCAGGAGAAACAAACGAGTTAGCTTCAAATCAATGCGAAACACATGATTTAGCTGCAAATCAATGCAGTGTTGAAGATTTAGCTTCAAATCCATTCGAAACAAATGATTTAACAAAAGATAGTTGTGATATAAGTGATTTAGCTCCAAAGGCAGACGAAACAAACGAGATAGCTTCAAATCCAAGCGAAACACATGATTTAGCTTCAAATCAATGCGATGTAGAAGGTTTAGTTTCAAATCCACGCGAAAAAAATGATTTAGCTTCAAACACTTGGGATATAAGTGATATAGTTTCAAATGCAGACGAAACAAACGAGTTAGCTTCAAATCCATGCGAAACACATGATTTAGCTTCAAATCAATGCTATGTAGAAGCTTTAGCTTCAAATCCATGAGACACAAATGATTTAGCTTCAGATACTTGCGATATAAGAGATATAGCTTCAAATGCAGACGAAACGAAAGAGATAGCTTCAAATCCATGCGAAGCCCAAGATTTAGCTTCAAATCATTTCGAAGTAGAAGGATTAGATTCAAATCTATGCGAAACAAATGATTTAACATCAGATACTTGCAATATAAGTGATATAGCTTCAAATGCAGGAGAAACAAACGAGTTAGCTTCAAATCAATGCGAAACACATGATTTAGCTGCAAATCAATGCAGTGTTGAAGATTTAGCTTCAAATCCATTCGAAACAAATGATTTAACAAAAGATAGTTGTGATATAAGTGATTTAGCTCCAAAGGCAGACGAAACAAACGAGATAGCTTCAAATCCACGCGAAACACATGATTTAGCTTCAAATAAATGCGATACAGAAGGTTTAGCTTCAAAACCATGCGACACAAATTATATAGCTTCAGATACTTGCGATATAAGACATATAGCTTGAAATGCAGTGGAAACAAACGAGTTAGCTTCATATCCATGCGAAACACATGATTTAGCTTCAAATCGATTCGAAGTAGAAGGAATAGTTTCAAACCCGTGCGATACAAGTGATTCAGCATCAGATACATGCGATATAAGAGATATAGCTTCAAATGCAGGGGAAACAAACGAGTTAGCTTCAAATCCATACAAAACACGTGATTAAGCTTCAAATCAATGCGATGTAGAAGGTTTATCTTCAAATCCATGCGAACCAAATGATTTAACGTCAGATAGTTGCGATATATACGTGATATAGCTTCAAATGCAGACGAATCAAACGAGATAGTTTCAAATCCATGCGAAAAAAATGATTTACTTTCAAACGCTTGCGATATATGTGATATAGCTTCAAATGCAGACGAAACAAACGAGTTAGCTTCAAATCCATGCGAAACACATGATTCAGCTGCAAATAAATGCGATGTAGAAGGTTTAGCTTCAAATCCAAGCGATACAAATGATTTAGCTCCAGTCACTTGCGATATAAGTGATATAGCTTCACATGCAGAGGAAACAAACGAGTTAGCTTCAAATCCATGCGAAACACATGATTTAGCATCAAACGAGTGCGAAGTAAAAGTTTTAGCTTCAAATCCATTCGAAACAAATGATTTAGCTTCAAATCAATGCGAAGTAGAAGGCTTAGAATCAAATCCATGCGACACAAATGATTTAGCATCAGATAGATGCGATATAAGTGATATAGCTTCAAATTCTGGAGAAACAAACGAGTTAGCTCCAAATCCAAGCCAATCACATGATTTAGCTTCAAATCATTGCGATGTGGAAGGTTTAACTCCAAATCCTTGCGAAGCAAATGATTTAGCTTTGAACACTTGGGATATAAGTGATATAGCTTCAAATGTAGACGAAACAAACGAGTTAGCTTCAAATTCACGCGAAACACATGATTTAGCTTCAAATCCATGCGACACAATTGATTTAGCATCAGATACATGCGATATAAGTGAAATAGCTTCATATGCAGACGAAACAAACGAGTTAGCTTCATTTCCAAGCGATTCACATGATTTAGCTTCAAATCAATTCGAAGTAGAAGGATTAGCTTCAAATCCACGCGAAACACATGATTTAGCTTCAAATCAATGCGATATAGAATGTTTAGCTTCAAATCCATGCGACACAAATGATATAGCTTCAGATACTTGCGATATAAGAGATATAGCTTCAAATGCAGACGAAACAAACGAGTTAGCTTCATTTCCAAGCGAAACACATGATTTAGCTTCAAATCAATTCGAAGTAGAAGATTATCTTCAAATCCAGGCGAAACAAATGATTTAACATCAGATAGTTGCGATATAAGTTATATAGCTTCAAATGCAGACGAATCAAACGAGATAGCCTCAAATCCAAGCGAAACACATGATTTAGCTTCAAATCAATGCGATGTGGGAGGATTACCTTCAAATCCATGCGAAGCAAAGATTGAGTGTCAAACACTTGGGATATAAGTGATATAGCTTCAAATGCAGACGAATCAACCGATTTCGCTTCAAAATCCAAGCGAAACACATGATTTAGCTTCAAATCAATGTGATATAGAAGGTTTAGCTTCAAACCAAAACGATGTAGAAGGTTTAGCTTCAAATCCATGCGACACAAATGATTTACCATCAAATACATGCGATATAAGTGATATAGCTTCAAACGCAGGAGAAACAAACGAGTTAGCTACAAATCCATGCGAAACACATGATTTAGCTGCATATCAATGCGATGTAGAAGGTTTAGCTTGAAATCCATGCGAAACACGTGATTTAGCAGCAAATCAATGCGATCTAGACAGTTTAGCTTCTAATCAATGCGACGTAGAAGGTTTAGCTTGAAATCAATGCGATATAGAAGGTTTAGCTTCAAATCAATGCGATGTAGAAGGTTTAGTTTCAAATCCAAGCGATACAAATGATTTAGCTCCAGTCACTTGCGATATAAGTGATATAGCTTCACATGCAGAGGAAACAAACGAGTTTGCTTCAAATCCATGCGAAACACATGATTTAGCATCAAACGAGTGCGAAGTAAAAGTTTTAGCTTCAAATCCATTCGAAACAAATGATTTAGCTTCAAATCGAAGCGAAGTAGAAGGCTTAGCATCAAATCCATGCGACACAAATGATTTAGCATCAGATAGATGCGATATAAGTGATATAGCTTCAAATTCTGGAGAAACAAACGAGTTAGCTTAAAATCCATGCGAAACACATGACTAAGCTTCAAATCAATGCGATGTAGAAGGTTTAGTTCAAATCCATGCGACACAAATGATTTAGAATCAGATACATGCGATATAAGTGATATAGCTTCAAATGCAGGAGAAACAAACGGGTTAGATCCAATTCCATGCGAAACAAATGATTTAGGTTCTGATACTTGCGATATAAGTGATATAGCTTCAAATGCAGACGAATCAAACGAGCTAGCTCCAATTCCACGCGACACAAATGATTTAGCTGCAAATCAATGCGATGTAGAAGGTATAGCTTCAAATGCATGCGAAACAAACGATTTAGGTTCTGATACTTGCGATATAAGTGATAAAGCTTCAAATGCAGACGAAACAAACGAGATGGCTTCAAATCCATGCGAAACAAATGATTTAGCTTCAAATCAATGCGATGTAGAAGGATTGGTTTCAAATCCATGCGAAGCAAATGATTGAGCTTCAAACACTTGCGATATAAGTGATAAAGCTTCAAATGCACACGAAACAAACGAGTTAGCTTCAAATCCATGCGAAAAACATGATTTAGCAGCAAATCAATGCTATGTAGAAGGTTTAGCGACACAAATGATTTAGATTCAGATACTGCGACAAAAATGATTCAGCTTCAGATACTTGCGATATAAGTGATATAGCTTCAAATGCAGATGAAACAATCGAGTTAGATCCAAATCCAAGCGAAACACATGATTTAGCATCAAATCATTGCGTTGTAGAAGGTTTAGTTCCAAATCCATTCGAAACACATGATTTAGCTTCAAAGCAATGCGATGTAGTAGGTTTAGCTTCATATCTATGCGAAACAAATGAATGAGATTCAAACACTTGGGAAATAGGTGAAATAGCTTCAACTGCATGCGAAACAAACGAGTTAGCTTCAAATCGATGCGAAACACATGATTTAGCTACAAATCAATGCGACACACACGATTTAGCTTCAAATTAATTCGAAGTACACGGCTAAGATTCAAATCCATGCGATGTAAAAGGTTTAGCTTCAAATCCAAGCGAAACACATGATTTAGCTTCAAATCAATGCGATATAGAAGGTTTAGCATCATATCCATGCGAAACAAATGATTTAGCATCAGATACTTGCGATATAAGTGATATAGTTTCAAATACAAGGGAAACTAACGAGTTAGTTTCAAATCCATGCGAAACACATGATTTAGCTTCAAAGAAATTCGGAGTAGACGGATTAGATTCAAATCCCTGAGATACAAATGATTTAGCATCAGATACATGCGATATACGTGATATAGCTTCAAAAACAGGAGGAACCAACGAGTTAGCTTCAAATCCTTCCGAATACATGATTAAGCTTCAAATCAATGCTATGTAGAAGATTTAGCTTCAAATCCATGAGACACAAACGATTTAGCTTCAAATACTAGCGATATAAGTGATATAGCTTCAAATGCAGACGAAAGAAACGAGTTTGCGTCAAATCCAAGCGAATCACATGATTTAGCTTCAAATTAATGCGATGTAGAAGGTTTAGCTTCAAATCCATGCGAAACAAATGATTTAGCTTCAAACACTTGGTATATAAGTGATATAGCTTCAAATGCAGACGAATCAATAAATTTAGCTTAAAAATGCATGCGCTACACATGACTTAGCTTCAAATCAATGCGAAGAAGAAGGATTAGCTTGAAATCCATGCGGTACAAATGATTTTGCTTCAGATACATGCCATATAAGTGATATCGGTTCAAATGCAGACGAAGCAAACGAGTTAGCTTCAAGTCCATGCGAAACACATGATTCAGCTGCAGATAAATGCGATATAGATGGTTTAGCTTCAAATCCATGCGAAACAAATGATTTAACATCAGATAGTTGCGATATAAGTGATATAGCTTCAAATGCAGACGAAATAAACGAGTTAGATCCAAATCCAAGCGAATCACATGATTTAGCTTCAAATCATTGCGATGTGTGAAGGTTTAACTTCAAATCCTTGCGAAGCAAATGATTTAGCTTCAAACACTTGGGATATAAGTGATATAGCTTCAAATGCAGAAGAAACAAACGAGTTAGCTTCATATCCAAGCAAAACACATGATTTAGCTTCAAATCAATTCGAAGTAGAATCATTAGCTTCAAATCCACGCGAAACACATGATTTAACTTCAAATCAATGCGATGTAGAAGGTTTAGCTTCAAATCCATGCGAAACAAATGATTTAGCTTCAAACACATAGGATATAAGTGAAGTAGCTTCAAATGCAGACGAATCAAATGAGTTAGCTACAAAATCCATGCTATACACATGATTTAGCTTCAAATCAATGCGAAGTAGAAGGCTTAGCATCAAATCCATGCGACACAAATGATTTAACATCAGATATTTGCGATATAAGTGACATAGCTTCAAATGCAGGAGAATCAAGCGAGTCAGATTCAAATCCATGCAAAATACATGATTAAGCTTTAAATCAATGCTATGTACAAGGTTTATCTTCAAATCAATGCCTAACAAATGATAAGCTTCAGATACTTGCGATATAAGTGATATAGCTTCAAATGCAGACGAAACAAACGTGATTGCTTCATATCCAAGCGAAACGCATGATTTAGCTTCAAATCAATGCTATGTAGAAGGTTTCGCTTCAAATCCATGCGAAACCTATGATTTAGATTCCGATACTTGTGATGTAAGCTATACAGCTTCAAATGCAGACGAAACAAACGTGTTAGCACCATATCCAAGTGAAAAACATGATTTAACTTCAAATCAATGCGATGTAGAAGGTTTAGCTTCAAATCCATGCGAAACGAATGATTTAGCATCAAACACGTGGGATATAACTGATATAGCTACAAATGCAGACGAATCAAATGAATTAGCTTCAAAAACCATGCTATACACATGATTTAGCTTCAAATCAATACGAAGTAGAAGGCTCAGCATCAAATCCATGCGACACAAATGAGATAGCATCATATACATGGGATATAAGTGATATAGCTTCAAATGCAGGAAAAACAAACGAGACAGATTCAAAACCATGCAAAACTCATGATTAAGCTTTAAATCAATGCTATGTAGAAGGTTTATCTTCAAATCCATGCCTAACAAATGATTAAGCTTCAGATACTTGCGATATAAGTGATATAGCTTCAAATCCATGCAAAAGAGATGATAAAACTTCAAATCAATGCTATGTAGAAGATTTAGCTTCAAATCCATAAGACACAAATGATTTAGCTTCATATACTTGCGATATAAGTTATATAGCTTCAAATGCAGACGAAACAATCGAGTTAGCATCATATCCGAGCGAAACACATGATTTAACTTCAAATCCATGCGAAACACATGATTTAGCTTCAGAGCAAATCGATGTAGAAGGATTAGCTTCAAATCCATGAGACACAAATGATTTAGCTTCACATACTAGCGATATGAGTGATATAGCTTCAAATGCAGACGAAACAAACGAGTTAGCTTCAAATCCATGCGAAACACATGATTTAGCTGCAAATCAATGCGATGTAGAAGATTTAGCTGCAAATCAATGCGATGTTGAAGATTTAGCTTCAAATCCATGCGAAACAAATGATTTAACATCAGATAGTTGCGATATAAGTTATATAGCTTCAAATGCAGACGAAACAAACGAGATAGCTTCAAATCCAAACGAAACACATGATTTAGCTTCAAATCAATGCGATGTAGAAGGATTAGCTTGAAATCCACGCGAAACACATGATTTAGCTTCAAATCAATGCCATATAGAAGGTTTAACTTCAAATCCATGCGACACAAATGATTTAGCATCAGATACATGCGATATAAGTGAAATAGCTTCAAATGCAGACGAAACAAACTAGTTAGCTTCAAATCCATGCGAAGCACATGATTTAGCTTCAAATCAATTCGAACTAGAAGGATTAGCTTCAAATCTATGCGATACAAATGATTTAGCATCAGATACATGCGATATAAGTGATATAACTTCAAATGCAGGAGAAACCAACGAGTTAGCTTCAAATCCATGCAAAACACATGATTTAGCTGCAAATCAATGCGATGTAGAAGATTTAGCTTCAAATCCATGCGAAACAAATGATTTAACATCAGATAGTTGCGATATAAGTTATATAGCTTCAAATGCAGACGAAACAAACGAGTTAGCTTCAAATCCATGCGGAGCACATGATTTAGCTTCAAATCAATTCGAACTAGAAGGATTAGCTTCAAATCTATGCGATACAAATGATTTAGCATCAGATACATGCGATATAAGTGATATAGCTTCAAATGCGGACGAAACAACGAGATAGCTTCATATCCAAGCGAAACACATGATTTAGCTTTAAATCAATGCGATGTAGAAGGTTTAGCTTCAAATTCATGCGAAACAAATGATTTAACATCAGATAGTTGAGGTATAAGTTATATAGCTTCAAATGCAGGGTAAACAAACGAGTTAGCTACAAATTCATACAAAACACGTGATTAAGCTTCAAATCAATGCTATGTAGAAAGTATAGCTTCAAATCCATGCGAAACACATGATTTAGCTGCAAATCAATGCGATGTAGAAGATTTAGCTTCAAATCCATGCGAAACAAATGATTTAACATCAGATAGTTGCGATATAAGTTATATAGCTTCAAATGCAGACGAAACAAACGAGATAGCTCCAAATCCAAGCGAAACACATGATTTAGCTTCAAATCAATGCGATGTAGAAGGTTTAGCTTGAAATCTACGCGAAACACATGATTTAGCTTCAAATCAATGCGATATAGAATGTTTAGCTACAAATCCACGCGACACAAATGATTTAGCATCAGATACATGCGATATAAGTGATATAGCTTGAAATGCAGTCGAAACAAACGAGATAGTTTCAAAACCAATCGAAACACATGATTTAGCTTCAAATCAATGCGATGTAGAACGTTTAGCTTCAAATCCACGCGAAACACATCATTTAGCTTCAAATCAATGCGATATAGAAGGTTTAGCTTCAAATCCATGCGACACAAATGATTTAGCATCAGATACATGCGATATAAGTGAAATAGCTTCAAATGCAGACGAAACAAACGAGTTAGCTTCATATCCAAGCGATACACATGATTTTGCTTTAAATCAATGCGATGTCGAAGGTTTAGCTTCAAATCCATGCGAATAAATGACTTAGCTCCAAACACTTGGGATATAAGTGATATAGCTTCAAATGCAGAAGAAACAAACGAGTTAGCTTCAAATCAATGCGATATAGAATGTTTAGCATCAAATCCATGCGACACAAATGATATAGCTTCAGATACGTTCGATATAAGAGATATAGCGTCAAATGCTTGCCGAACAAACGAGTTAGCTTCAAATCCATGCGAAGCACATGATTTAGCTTCAAATCAATTCGAACTAGAAGGAATAGCTTCAAATCTATGCGATACAAATGATTTAGCATCAGATACATGCGATATAAGTGATATAACTTCAAATGCAGGAGAAACAAACGAGTTAGCTTCAAATCCATGCAAAACACATGATTAATCTTCAAATCAATGCTATGTAGACGGTTTAGCTTCAAATCCATGCGACACAAATGAATAAGCTTCAGATATTTGCGATATAAGTGATATAGCTTCAAATGCGGACGAAACAATGAGATAGCTTCATATCCAAGCGAAACACATGATTTAGTTTTAAATCAATGCGATGTAGAAGGTTTAGCTTCAAATCCATGCGAAACAAATGATTTAACATCAGATAGTTGAGGTATAAGTGATATAGCTTCAAATGCAGGGTAAACAAACGAGTTAGCTATAAATCCATACAAAACACGTGATTAAGCTTCAAATCAATGCTATGTAGAAAGTATAGCTTCAAATCCATGCGAAACACATGATTTAGCTGCAAATCAATGCGATGTAGAAGGTTGAGCTTCAAATCCATGCGAGACAAATGATTTAACATCAGATAGTTGTGATATAAGTGATATAGCTTCAAATGCAGACGAAACAAAAGAGATAGCTTCAAGTCCAAGCGAAACACATGATTTAGCTTCAAATCAATGCGATGTAGAAGGTTTAGCTTCAAATTCAAGTGAAACAAATGATTTACCTTCAAACACTTGGGATATAAGTGATATAGCTTCAAATGCAGACGAAGCAAACGAGTTAGCTTCAAATCCATACGAAACACATGATTCAGCTGCAAATAAATGCGATATAGAAGATTTAGCTTCAAATCCATGCGAAACAAATGATTTAACATCAGATAGTTGCGATATAAGTTATATAGCTTCAAATGCAGACGAAATAAACGAGTTAGCTCCAAATCCAAGCGAATCACATGATTTAGCTTCAAATCATTGCGATGTGGAAGGTTTAACTTCAAATCCATGCGAAGCAAATGATTTAGCTTCAAACACTTGGGATATAAGTGATATAGTTTCAAATGCAGAGGAAACAAACGAGTTAGCATCATATCCAAGCTAAACACATGATTTAGCTTCAAATCAATGCGATGTAGAACGTATAGCTTCAAATCCATGCGAAACCAATGATTTAGCTTCAGATACTTGCGATGTAAGTTATATAGCTTTAAATGCAGACGAAACTAACGAGTTAGCATCATATCCAAGCGAAACACATGATTAAACTTCAAATCAATGCGATGTAGAAGGTTTAGCTTCAAATCCATGCGAAACAAATGATTTAGCTTCAAATCAATGCGATGTAGAACGTTTAGCTTCAAATCCATGCGAAACCAATGATTTAGCTTCAGATACTTGCGATGTAAGTTATATAGCTTCAAATGCAGACGAAACAAACGAGTTAGCATCATATCCAAGCGAAACACATGATTTAACTTCAAATCAATGCGATGTAGAAGGTTTAGCTTCAAATCCATGCGAAACAAATGATTTAGCTTCAAACACATAGGATATAAGTGAAGTAGCTTCAAATGCAGACGAATCAAATGAGTTAGCTACAAAATCCATGCTATACACATGATTTAGCTTCAAATCAATGCGAAGTAGAAGGCTTAGCATCAAATCCATGCGACACAAATGATTTAACATCAGATATTTGCGATATAAGTGACATAGCTTCAAATGCAGACGAAACAAAAGAGATAGCTTCAAATCCAAGCGAAACATATGATTTAGCTTCAAATGAATGCGATGTAGAAAGTTTATCTTCAAATCCATGCGAAACAAATGATTTAGCATCAGATAGTTGCGATATAAGTGGTATAGCTTCAAATGCAGACGAAATAAACGAGTTAGCTCCAAATCCAAGCGAATCACATGATTTAGTTTCAAATCATTGCGATGTGGAAGGTTTAACTTCAAATCCATGCGAAGCAAATGATTTAGCTACAAACACTTGGGATATAAGTGATATAGCTTCAAATGCAGACGAATCAAATGAATTAGCTTCAAAAACCATGCTATACACATTATTTAGCTTCAAATCAATACGAAGTAGAAGGCTCAGCATCAAATCCATGCGACACAAATGATATAGCATCAGATAGATGCGATATAAGTGATATAGCTTCAAATGCAGGAGAAACAAACGAGACAGATACAAATCCATGCAAAACTCATGATGAAGATTTAAATCAATGCTATGTAGAAGGTTTATCTTCAAATCCATGCCTAACAAATGATTAAGCGTCAGATACATGCGATATAAGTGATACAGCTTCAAATGCAGGAGAAACAAACGAGACAGATTCAAATCCTTGCAAAACTCATGATTAAGCTTTAAATCGATGCTATGTAGAAGGTTTATCTTCAAATCCATGCCTAACAAATGATTAAGCTTCAGATACTTGCGATATAAGTGATATAGCTACAAATTCAGACGAAACAATCGAGATAGCTTCATATCCAAGCGAAACACATTATTTGGCTTCAAATCAATGCGATGTAGAAGGTTTAGCTCCAAATCCATGCCAAACAAATGATTTAGCATCAGATACTTGCGACATAAGTGATATAGCTTAAAATGCAGGGGAAACAAACGAGGTAGATTCAAATCCATGCAAAACACATGTTTAAGCTTGAAATCAATGCTATGTAGAAGGTTTAGCATCAAATCCATGCGAAACAAATAATTTAGCTTCAGATACTTGCGATATAAGTGATATAGCTTCAAATGCAGACGAATCAATCGAGTTAGCTTCAAAATCCAAACGAAACACATGATTTAGCTTCAAATCAATGCGATGTAGAAGTTTTAGCTTCAAATCCATGCCAAACAAATGATTTAGCTTCAAACACTTGGGATATAAATGATACAGCTTCAAATACAGATGAAACAAAGGAGTTAGCTTCAAATCCAAGCGAAACATATGATTTAGCTTCAAATCAATGCGATGTAGAAGGTTTAGCTTCAAATCCATGCGAAACAAATGATTTAACATCAGATAGTTGTGATATAAGTGATATAGCTTCAAATGCAGACTAAATAAACGAGTTAGATCCAAATCCAAGCGAATCACATGATTTACCTTCAAATCATTGCGATGTAGAAGGTTTAACTTCAAATCCATTAGAACAAATGATTTACTTTCAAACGCTTGGGATATATGTGATATAGCTTCAAATGCAAACGAAACAAACGAGTTAGCTTCATATCCAAGCAAAACACATGATTTAGCTTCAAATCAATTCGAAGTAGAAGGATTAGCTTCAAATCCATGCGATACAAATGATTCTGCATCAGATACATGCGATATAAGTGATATAGCTTCAAATGCAGACGAAACAAAAGAGATAGCTTCAAATCCAAGCGAAACACATGATTTTGCTTCAAATCAATGCGATGTAGAAGGATTAGCTTCAAATCCATGCGAAACAAATGATTTAGCTTCAAACACTTGGGATATAAGTGATATAGCTTCAAATGCAGACGAAGCAAACGAGTTAGCCACAAATCAATACGAAACACATGATTCAGCTGCAAATAAATGCGATATAGAAGATTTAGCTTCAAATCCATGCGAAACAAATGATTTAACATCAGATAGATGCGATATAAGTGATATAGCTTCAAATGCAGTCGAAAAAAACGAGATAGCTTCAAATCCAAGCGAAACACATGACATAGCTTCAAATCAATGCGATGTAGAAGGTTTAGCTTCAAATCCACGCGAAACAAATGATTTAGCTTCAATACACTTGGGATATAAGTGATATAGCTTCAAATGCAGACGAAGCAAACGAGTTAGCTTCAAATCCATACGAAACACATGATTCAGCTGCAAATAAATGCGATATAGAAGATTTAGCTACAAATCCATGCAAAACAAATGATTTAACATCAGATAGTTGCGATATAAGTGATATAGCTTCAAATGCAGACGAAAAAAACGTGATAGCTTCAAATCCAAGCGAAACACATGACTTAGCTTCAAATCAATGCGACGTAGAAGGTTTAGCCTCAAATACACGCCAAACACATGATTTAGCTTCTAATCAAATCGATATAGAAGGTTTAACTTCAAATCCATGCGAAACAAATGATTTACCATCAAATAGTTATGATATAATTTATATAGCTTCAAATGCAGACGAAACAAACGAGATAGCTTCAAATCGAAGCGAAACACATGATTTAGCTTCAAATCAATGCGATGTAGAAGGTTTAACTTCAAATGCACGCGAAACACATGACTTAGCTTCAAATCAATGCCATATAGAAGGTTTAGCTTCAAATCCATGCGACACAAATGATTTAGTATCAGATACATGCGATATAAGTGAAATAGCTTCAAATGCAGAAGAAACAAACGAGTTAGCTTCATATCCAAGCGATACACATGATTTAGCTTTAAATCAATGCGATGTAGAAGGTTTAGCTTCAAATCCATGCGAAACAAATGATTTAACATCAGATAGTTGCGATATATGTGATATAGCTTCAAATACAGAGGAAACAAACGAGTTAGCTACAAATCCATACAAAACACGTGATGATGCTTCAAATCAATACTATGTAGAAGGTTTAGCATCAAATGCATGCGACACAAATGATTTAGCTTCAAATCAATTCGAAGTGGAAGGATTAGCTTGAAATCTATGCGATACAAATGATTTAGCATCAGCTACATGCGATTTAAGTGATATAGCTTCAAATACAGGAGAAACAAACGAGTTAGCTTCAAATCCATGCAAAACACATGATTAATCTTCAAATCAATGGTATGTAGAAGGTTTAGCTTCAAATCCATGCGACACAAATGAATAAGCTTCAGATACTTGCGTAATAAGTGATATAGCTTCAAACGCGGACGAAGCAACGAGTTAGCTTCATATCCAAGCGAAACACATGATTTAGCTTTAAATCAATGCGATGTAGAAGGTTTAGCTTCAAATCCATGCGAAACAAATGATTTAACATCAGATAGTAGCGATATATGTGATATAGCTTCAAATACAGAGGAAACAAACGAGTTAGCTACAAATCCATACAAAACACGTGATGATGCTTCAAATCAATACTATGTAGAAGGTTTAGCATCAAATGCATGCGACACAAATGATTTAGCTTCACATACTTGCGATATAAGTGACATAGCTTCAAATGCAGACGAAACAATCGAGTTGGATCCAAATTCAAGCGAAACACGTGATTTAGCACCAAATCAATGCGATGTAGAAGGTTTAGTTTCAAATCCATGCGAAACAAATGATTTAGCTTCAAATCAATGCGATGTAGAACGTTTAGCTTCAAATCCATGCGAAACCAATGATTTAGCTTCAGATACTTGCGATGTAAGTTATATAGCTTCAAATGCAGACGAAACAAACGAGTTAGCATCATATCCAAGCGAAACACATGATTTAACTTCAAATCAATGCGATGTAGAAGGTTTAGCTTCAAATCCATGCGAAACAAATGATTTAGCTTCAAACACATAGGATATAAGTGAAGTAGCTTCAAATGCAGACGAATCAAATGAGTTAGCTACAAAATCCATGCTATACACATGATTTAGCTTCAAATCAATGCGAAGTAGAAGGCTTAGCATCAAATCCATGCGACACAAATGATTTAACATCAGATATTTGCGATATAAGTGACATAGCTTCAAATGCAGGAGAATCAAGCGAGTCAGATTCAAATCCATGCAAAATACATGATTAAGCTTTAAATCAATGCTATGTACAAGGTTTATCTTCAAATCAATGCCTAACAAATGATAAGCTTCAGATACTTGCGATATAAGTGATATAGCTTCAAATGCAGACGAAACAAACGTGATAGCTTCATATCCAAGCGAAACGCATGATTTAGCTTCAAATCAATGCTATGTAGAAGGTTTCGCTTCAAATCCATGCGAAACCTATGATTTAGATTCCGATACTTGTGATGTAAGCTATACAGCTTCAAATGCAGACGAAACAAACGTGTTAGCACCATATCCAAGTGAAAAACATGATTTAACTTCAAATCAATGCGATGTAGAAGGTTTAGCTTCAAATCCATGCGAAACGAATGATTTAGCATCAAACACGTGGGATATAACTGATATAGCTACAAATGCAGACGAATCAAATGAATTAGCTTCAAAAACCATGCTATACACATGATTTAGCTTCAAATCAATACGAAGTAGAAGGCTCAGCATCAAATCCATGCGACACAAATGAGATAGCATCATATACATGGGATATAAGTGATATAGCTTCAAATGCAGGAAAAACAAACGAGACAGATTCAAAACCATGCAAAACTCATGATTAAGCTTTAAATCAATGCTATGTAGAAGGTTTATCTTCAAATCCATGCCTAACAAATGATTAAGCTTCAGATACTTGCGATATAAGTGATATAGCTTCAAATCCATGCAAAAGAGATGATAAAACTTCAAATCAATGCTATGTAGAAGGTTTAGCTTCAAATCCATAAGACACAAATGATTTAGCTTCATATACTTGCGATATAAGTTATATAGCTTCAAATGCAGACGAAACAATCGAGTTAGCATCATATCCGAGCGAAACACATGATTTAACTTCAAATCCATGCGAAACACATGATTTAGCTTCAGAGCAAATCGATGTAGAAGGATTAGCTTCAAATCCATGAGACACAAATGATTTAGCTTCACATACTAGCGATATGAGTGATATAGCTTCAAATGCAGACGAAACAAACGAGTTAGCTTCAAATCCATGCGAAACACATGATTTAGCTGCAAATCAATGCGATGTAGAAGATTTAGCTGCAAATCAATGCGATGTTGAAGATTTAGCTTCAAATCCATGCGAAACAAATGATTTAACATCAGATAGTTGCGATATAAGTTATATAGCTTCAAATGCAGACGAAACAAACGAGATAGCTTCAAATCCAAACGAAACACATGATTTAGCTTCAAATCAATGCGATGTAGAAGGATTAGCTTGAAATCCACGCGAAACACATGATTTAGCTTCAAATCAATGCCATATAGAAGGTTTAACTTCAAATCCATGCGACACAAATGATTTAGCATCAGATACATGCGATATAAGTGAAATAGCTTCAAATGCTTGCCGAACAAACGAGTTAGCTTCAAATCCATGCGAAGCACATGATTTAGCTTCAAATCAATTCGAACTAGAAGGAATAGCTTCAAATCTATGCGATACAAATGATTTAGCGTCAGATACATGCGATATAAGTGATATAACTTCAAATGCAGGAGAAACAAACGAGTTAGCTTCAAATCCATGCAAAACACATGATTAATCTTCAAATCAATGCTATGTAGACGGTTTAGCTTCAAATCCATGCGACACAAATGAATAAGCTTCAGATATTTGCGATATAAGTGATATAGCTTCAAATGCGGACGAAACAACGAGATAGCTTCATATCCAAGCGAAACACATGATTTAGTTTTAAATCAATGCGATGTAGAAGGTTTAGCTTCAAATCCATGCGAAACAAATGATTTAACATCAGATAGTTGAGGTATAAGTGATATAGCTTCAAATGCAGGGTAAACAAACGAGTTAGCTACAAATCCATACAAAACACGTGATTAAGCTTCAAATCAATGCTATGTAGAAAGTATAGCTTCAAATCCATGCGAAACACATGATTTAGCTGCAAATCAATGCGATGTAGAAGGTTTAGCTTCAAATCCATGCGAAACAAATGATTTAACATCAGATAGTTGCGATATAAGTTATATAGCTACAAATGCAGACGAAACAAACGAGATAGCTTCAAATCCAAGCGAAACACATGATTTAGCTTCAAATCAATGCGATGTAGAACGTTTAGCTTCAAACCCACGCGAAACACATCATTTAGCTTCAAATCAATGCGATGTAGAAGGATTAGCTTGAAATCCACGCGAAACACATGATTTAGCTTCAAATCAATGCCATATAGAAGGTCTAACTTCAAATCCATGCGACACAAATGATTTAGCATCAGATACATGCGATATAAGTGAAATAGCTTCAAATGCAGACGAAACAAACTAGTTAGCTTCAAATCCATGCGAAGCACATGATTTAGCTTCAAATCAATTCGAACTAGAAGGATTAGCTTCAAATCTATGCGATACAAATGATTTAGCATCAGATACATGCGATATAAGTGATATAACTTCAAATGCAGGAGAAACAAAAGAGTTAGCTTCAAATCCATGCAAAACACATGATTTAGCTGCAAATCAATGCGATGTAGAAGATTTAGCTTCAAATCCATGCGAAACAAATGATTTAACATCAGATAGTTGCGATATAAGTTATATAGATTCAAATGCAGACGAAACAAACGAGTTAGCTTCAAATCCATGCGGAGCACATGATTTAGCTTCAAATCAATTCGAACTAGAAGGATTAGCTTCAAATCTATGCGATACAAATGATTTAGCATCAGATACATGCGATATAAGTGATATAGCTTCAAATGCGGACGAAACAACGAGATAGCTTCATATCCAAGCGAAACACATGATTTAGCTTTAAATCAATGCGATGTAGAAGGTTTAGCTTCAAATTCATGCGAAACAAATGATTTAACATCAGATAGTTGAGGTATAAGTTATATAGCTTCAAATGCAGGGTAAACAAACGAGTTAGCTACAAATCCATACAAAACACGTGATTAAGCTTCAAATCAATGCTATGTAGAAAGTATAGCTTCAAATCCATGCGAAACACATGATTTAGCTGCAAATCAATGCGATGTAGAAGATTTAGCTTCAAATCCATGCGAAACAAATGATTTAACATCAGATAGTTGCGATATAAGTTATATAGCTTCAAATGCAGACGAAACAAACGAGATAGCTTCAAATCCAAGCGAAACACATGATTTAGCTTCAAATCAATGCGATGTAGAAGGTTTAGCTTGAAATCTACGCGAAACACATGATTTAGCTTCAAATCAATGCGATATAGAATGTTTAGCTACAAATCCATGCGACACAAATGATTTAGCATCAGATACATGCGATATAAGTGATATAGCTTGAAATGCAGTCGAAACAAACGAGATAGTTTCAAAACCAATCGAAACACATGATTTAGCTTCAAATCAATGCGATGTAGAACGTTTAGCTTCAAATCCACGCGAAACACATCATTTAGCTTCAAATCAATGCGATATAGAAGGTTTAGCTTCAAATCCATGCGACACAAATGATTTAGCATCAGATACATGCGATATAAGTGAAATAGCTTCAAATGCAGACGAAACAAACGAGTTAGCTTCATATCCAAGCGATACACATGATTTAGCTTTAAATCAATGCGATGTGGAAGGTTTAGCTTCAAATCCATGCGAATAAATGATTTAGCTCCAAACACTTGGGATATAAGTGATATAGCTTCAAATGCAGAAGAAACAAACGAGTTAGCTTCAAATCAATGCGATATAGAATGTTTAGCATCAAATCCATGCGACACAAATGATATAGCTTCAGATACGTTCGATATAAGAGATATAGCGTCAAATGCTTGCCGAACAAACGAGTTAGCTTCAAATCCATGCGAAGCACATGATTTAGCTTCAAATCAATTCGAACTAGAAGGAATAGCTTCAAATCTATGCGATACAAATGATTTAGCATCAGATACATGCGATATAAGTGATATAACTTCAAATGCAGGAGAAACAAACGAGTTAGCTTCAAATCCATGCAAAACACATGATTAATCTTCAAATCAATGCTATGTAGACGGTTTAGCTTCAAATCCATGCGACACAAATGAATAAGCTTCAGATATTTGCGATATAAGTGATATAGCTTCAAATGCGGACGAAACAACGAGATAGCTTCATATCCAAGCGAAACACATGATTTAGTTTTAAATCAATGCGATGTAGAAGGTTTAGCTTCAAATCCATGCGAAACAAATGATTTAACATCAGATAGTTGAGGTATAAGTTATATAGCTTCAAATGCAGGGTAAACAAACGAGTTAGCTACAAATCCATACAAAACACGTGATTAAGCTTCAAATCAATGCTATGTAGAAAGTATAGCTTCAAATCCATGCGAAACACATGATTTAGCTGCAAATCAATGCGATGTAGAAGGTTTAGCTTCAAATCCATGCGAAACAAATGATTTAACATCAGATAGTTGCGATATAAGTTATATAGCTTCAAATGCAGACGAAACAAACGAGATAGCTTCAAATCCAAGCGAAACACATGATTTAGCTTCAAATCAATGCGATGTAGAACGTTTAGCTTCAAACCCACGCGAAACACATCATTTAGCTTCAAATCAATGCGATATAGAAGGTTTAGCTTCAAATCCATGCGACACAAATGATTTAGTATCAGATACATGCGATATAAGTGAAATAGCTTCAAATGCAGAAGAAACAAACGAGTTAGCTTCATATCCAAGCGATACACATGATTTAGCTTTAAATCAATGCTATGTGGAAGGTTTAGCTTCAAATCCATGCGAAAAAAATGATTTAGCTTCAAACACTTGGGATATAAGTGATATAGCTTCAAATGCAGAAGAAACAAACCAGTTAGCTTCAAATCAAGCGAAACACATGATTTAGCTTCAAAGGAATGCGATGTAGAAGATTTAGCTTCAAATCCACGCGAAACACATGATTTCGCTTCAAATCAATGCGATATAGAATGTTTAGCTACAAATCCATGCGACACAAATGATATAGCTTCAGATACTTGCGATATAAGAGATATAGCTTCAAATCCAGACGAAACAAACGAGTTAGCTTCATATCCAAGCGAAACACATGATTTAGCTTCAAATCAATTCGAAGTAGAAGGATTATCTCCAAATCCATGCGATACAAATGATTCAGCATCAGATACATGCGATATAAGTGATATAGCTTGAAATGCAGACGAAACAAAAGAGATAGCTTCAAGTCCAAGCGAAACACATGATTTAGCTTCAAATCAATGCGATGTAGAAGGTTGAGCTTCAAATCCATGCGAAACAAATGATTTAGCTTCAAATCAATGCGATGTAGAAGGTTGAGCTTCAAATCCATGCGAGAGAAATGATTTAACATCAGATAGTTGTGATATAAGTGATATAGCTTCAAATGCAGACGAAACAAAAGAGATAGCTTCAAATCCAAGCGAAACACATGATTTAGCTTCAAATCAATGCGATGTAGAAGGTTTAGCTTCAAATCCAAGTGAAACAAATGATTTACGTTCAAACACTTGGGATATAAGTGATATAGCTTCAAATGCAGACGAAGCAAACGAGTTAGCTTCAAATCCATACGAAACACATGATTCAGCTGCAAATAAATGCGATATAGAAGATTTAGCTTCAAATCCATGCGAAACAAATGATTTAACATCAGATAGTTGCGATATAAGTTATATAGCTTCAAATGCAGACGAAATAAACGAGTTAGCTCCAAATCCAAGCGAATCACATGATTTAGCTTCAAATCATTGCGATGTGGAAGGTTTAACTTCAAATCCATGCGAAGCAAATGATTTAGCTTCAAACACTTGGGATATAAGTGATATAGCTTCAAATGCAGAGGAAACAAACGAGTTAGCATCATATCCAAGCTAAACACATGATTTAGCTTCAAATCAATGCGATGTAGAACGTATACCTTCAAATCCATTCGAAACCAATGATTTAGCTTCAGATACTTGCGATGTAAGTTATATAGCTTTAAATGCAGACGAAACTAACGAGTTAGCATCATATCCAAGCGAAACACATGATTAAACTTCAAATCAATGCGATGTAGAAGGTTTAGCTTCAAATCCATGCGAAACAAATGATTTAGCTTCAAATCAATGCGATGTAGAACGTTTAGCTTCAAATCCATGCGAAACCAATGATTTAGCTTCAGATACTTGCGATGTAAGTTATATATCTTCAACTGCAGACGAAACAAACGAGTTAGCATCATATCCAAGCGAAACACATGATTTAACTTCAAATCAATGCGATGTAGAAGGTTTAGCTTCAAATCCATGCGAAACAAATGATTTAGCTTCAAACACATAGGATATAAGTGAAGTAGCTTCAAATGCAGACGAATCAAATGAGTTAGCTACAAAATCCATGCTATACACATGATTTAGCTTCAAATCAATGCGAAGTAGAAGGCTTAGCATCAAATCCATGCGACACAAATGATTTAACATCAGATATTTGCGATATAAGTGACATAGCTTCAAATGCAGACGAAACAAAAGAGATAGCTTCAAATCCAAGCGAAACATATGATTTAGCTTCAAATGAATGCGATGTAGAAAGTTTATCTTCAAATCCATGCGAAACAAATGATTTAGCATCAGATAGTTGCGATATAAGTGGTATAGCTTCAAATGCAGACGAAATAAACGAGTTAGCTCCAAATCCAAGCGAATCACATGATTTAGTTTCAAATCATTGCGATGTGGAAGGTTTAACTTCAAATCCATGCGAAGTAAATGATTTAGCTACAAACACTTGGGATATAAGTGATATAGCTTCAAATGCAGACGAAACAAACGAGTTAGCTTATAATCCATGCGAAACACATGATTTAGCTGCAAATCAATGCGATGTGGAAGGTTTAACTTCAAATCCACGCGAAACAAATGATTTACTTTCAAACGCTTGGGATATATGTGATATAGCTTCAAATGCAATCGAAACAACCGAGTTAGCTTCAAATCCATGCGAAACAAATGATTTAGCTTCTAACACTTGGGATATAAGTGATATAGCTTCAAATGCAGACGAAGCAAACGACTTAGCTTCAAATCCACGCGAAACATATGATTTAGCTTCAAATCAATGCCATATAGAATGTTTAGCTTCAAATCCATGCGACACAAATGATATAGCTGCAAATACTTGCGATATAAGAGATATAGCTTCAAATGAAGACGAAACAAACGAGTTAGCTTCATATCCAAGCGAAACACATGATTTAGCTTCAAATCAATTCGAAGTAGAAGGATTATCTTCATTCCATGCGATACAAATGATTCAGCATCAGATACATGCGATATAAGTGATATAGCTTCAAATGCAGACGAAACAAAAGAGATAGCTTCAAATCCAAGCGAAACATATGATTTAGCTTCAAATCAATGCGTTGTAGAATGTTAGCTTCAAATCCATGCGAAACAAATGATCTAGCATCAAACACTTGGGATATAACTGATATAGCTTCAAATGCAGACGAATCAAATGAATTAGCTTCAAAAATCATGCTATACACATGATTTAGCTTCAAATCATTATGAAGTAGAAGGCTCAGCATCAAATCCATGCGACACAAATGATATAGCATCAGATACATGCGATATAAGTGATATAGCTTCAAATGCAGGAGAAACAAACGAGACAGATGCAAATCCATGCAAAACTCATGATGAAGATTTAAATCAATGCTATGTAGAAGGTTTATCTTCAAATCCATGCCTAACAAATGATTAAGCGTCAGATACATGCGACATAAGTGATACAGCTTCAAATGCAGGAGAAACAAACGAGACAGATTCAAATCCTTGCAAAACTCATGATTAAGCTTTAAATCGATGCTATGTAGAAGGTTTATCTTCAAATCCATGCCTAACAAATGATTAAGCTTCAGATACTTGCGATATAAGTGATATAGCTACAAATTCAGACGAAACAATCGAGGTAGCTTGATATCCAAGCGAAACATATTATTTGGCTTCAAATCAATGCGATGTAGAAGTTTTAGCTTCAAATCCATGCGAAACAAATGATTTAGCTTCAAATCAATGCGAAGTAGATGGCTTAGCATCAAATCCATGCGACACAAATGATTTAGCATCAGATACATGCGATATAAGTGATACAGCTTCAAATGCAGGAGAAACAAACGAGACAGATTCAAATCCTTGCAAAACCCATGATTAAGCTTTAAATCGATGCTATGTAGAAGGTTTATCTTCTAATCAATGCGATGTAGAAGGTTTAGCTTCAAATCCATGCGAAACAAATGATCTAGCATCAAACACTTGGGATATAACTGATATAGCTTCAAATGCAGACGAATCAAATGAATTAGCTTCAAAAACCATGCTATACACATGATTTAGCTTCAAATCAATACGAAGTAGAAGGCTCAGCATCAAATCCATGCGACACAAATGATATAGCATCAGATAGATGCGATATAAGTGATATAGCTTCAAATGCAGGAGAAACAAACGAGACAGATACAAATCCATGCAAAACTCATGATGAAGATTTAAATCAATGCTATGTAGAAGGTTTATCTTCAAATCCATGCCTAACAAATGATTAAGCGTCAGATACATGCGATATAAGTGATACAGCTTCAAATGCAGGAGAAACAAACGAGACAGATTCAAATCCTTGCAAAACTCATGATTAAGCTTTAAATCGATGCTATGTAGAAGGTTTATCTTCAAATCCATGCCTAACAAATGATTAAGCTTCAGATACTTGCGATATAAGTGATATAGCTACAAATTCAGACGAAACAATCGAGATAGCTTCATATCCAAGCGAAACACATTATTTGGCTTCAAATCAATGCGATGTAGAAGGTTTATCTTCAAATCCATGCCTAACAAATGATTAAGCTTCAGATACTTGCGATATAAGTGATATAGCTACAAATTCAGACGAAACAATCGAGATAGCTTCATATCCAAGCGAAACACATTATTTGGCTTCAAATCAATGCGATGTAGAAGATTTAGCTTCAAATCCATGCGAAACAAATGATTTAACATCAGATAGTTGCGATATAAGTTATATAGCTTCAAATGCAGACGAAACAAACGAGATAGCTTCAAATCCAAGCGAAACACATGATTTAGCTTCAGATACATGCGATATAAGTGATATAGCTTGAAATGCAGACGAAACAAACGAGATAGTTTGAAAACCAACCGAAACACATGATTTAGCTTCAAATCAATGCGATGTAGAACGTTTAGCTTCAAATCCACGCGAAACACATCATTTAGCTTCAAATCAATGCGATATAGAAGGTTTAGCTTCAAATCCATGCGACACAAATGATTTTGCATCAGATACATGCGATATAAGTGAAATAGCTTCAAATGCAGACGAAACAAACGAGTTAGCTTCATATCCAAGCGATACACATGATTTAGCTTTAAATCAATGCGATGTGGAAGGTTTAGCTTCAAATCCATGCGAAAAAAATGATTTAGCTCCAAACACTTGGGATATAAGTGATATAGCTTCAAATGCAGAAGAAACAAACGAGTTAGCTTCAAATCAATGCGATATAGAATGTTTAGCATCAAATCCATGCGACACAAATGATATAGCTTCAGATACGTTCGATATAAGAGATATAGCGTCAAATGCTTGCCGAACAAACGAGTTAGCTTCAAATCCATGCGAAGCACATGATTTAGCTTCAAATCAATTCGAACTAGAAGGAATAGCTTCAAATCTATGCGATACAAATGATTTAGCATCAGATACATGCGATATAAGTGATATAACTTCAAATGCAGGAGAAACAAACGAGTTAGCTTCAAATCCATGCAAAACACATGATTAATCTTCAAATCAATGCTATGTAGACGGTTTAGCTTCAAATCCATGCGACACAAATGAATAAGCTTCAGATATTTGCGATATAAGTGATATAGCTTCAAATGCGGACGAAACAACGAGATAGCTTCATATCCAAGCGAAACACATGATTTAGCTTTAAATCAATGCGATGTAGAAGGTTTAGCTTCAAATCCATGCGAAACACATGATTTAGCTGCAAATCAATGCGATGTAGAAGGTTTAGCTTCAAATCCATGCGAAACAAATGATTTAACATCAGATAGTTGCGATATAAGTTATATAGCTTCAAATGCAGACGAAACAAACGAGATAGCTTCAAATCCAAGCGAAACACATGATTTAGCTTCAAATCAATGCGATGTAGAACGTTTAGCTTCAAACCCACGCGAAACACATCATTTAGCTTCAAATCAATGCGATATAGAAGGTTTAGCTTCAAATCCATGCGACACAAATGATTTAGTATCAGATACATGCGATATAAGTGAAATAGCTTCAAATGCAGAAGAAACAAACGAGTTAGCTTCATATCCAAGCGATACACATGATTTAGCTTTAAATCAATGCTATGTGGAAGGTTTAGCTTCAAATCCATGCGAAAAAAATGATTTAGCTTCAAACACTTGGGATATAAGTGATATAGCTTCAAATGCAGAAGAAACAAACCAGTTAGCTTCAAATCAAGCGAAACACATGATTTAGCTTCAAAGGAATGCGATGTAGAAGATTTAGCTTCAAATCCACGCGAAACACATGATTTCGCTTCAAATCAATGCGATATAGAATGTTTAGCTACAAATCCATGCGACACAAATGATATAGCTTCAGATACTTGCGATATAAGAGATATAGCTTCAAATCCAGACGAAACAAACGAGTTAGCTTCATATCCAAGCGAAACACATGATTTAGCTTCAAATCAATTCGAAGTAGAAGGATTATCTCCAAATCCATGCGATACAAATGATTCAGCATCAGATACATGCGATATAAGTGATATAGCTTGAAATGCAGACGAAACAAAAGAGATAGCTTCAAGTCCAAGCGAAACACATGATTTAGCTTCAAATCAATGCGATGTAGAAGGTTGAGCTTCAAATCCATGCGAAACAAATGATTTAGCTTCAAATCAATGCGATGTAGAAGGTTGAGCTTCAAATCCATGCGAGAGAAATGATTTAACATCAGATAGTTGTGATATAAGTGATATAGCTTCAAATGCAGACGAAACAAAAGAGATAGCTTCAAATCCAAGCGAAACACATGATTTAGCTTCAAATCAATGCGATGTAGAAGGTTTAGCTTCAAATCCAAGTGAAACAAATGATTTACGTTCAAACACTTGGGATATAAGTGATATAGCTTCAAATGCAGACGAAGCAAACGAGTTAGCTTCAAATCCATACGAAACACATGATTCAGCTGCAAATAAATGCGATATAGAAGATTTAGCTTCAAATCCATGCGAAACAAATGATTTAACATCAGATAGTTGCGATATAAGTTATATAGCTTCAAATGCAGACGAAATAAACGAGTTAGCTCCAAATCCAAGCGAATCACATGATTTAGCTTCAAATCATTGCGATGTGGAAGGTTTAACTTCAAATCCATGCGAAGCAAATGATTTAGCTTCAAACACTTGGGATATAAGTGAAGTAGCTTCAAATGCAGACGAATCAAATGAGTTAGCTACAAAATCCATGCTATACACATGATTTAGCTTCAAATCAATGCGAAGTAGAAGGCTTAGCATCAAATCCATGCGACACAAATGATTTAACATCAGATATTTGCGATATAAGTGACATAGCTTCAAATGCAGACGAAACAAAAGAGATAGCTTCAAATCCAAGCGAAACATATGATTTAGCTTCAAATGAATGCGATGTAGAAAGTTTATCTTCAAATCCATGCGAAACAAATGATTTAGCATCAGATAGTTGCGATATAAGTGGTATAGCTTCAAATGCAGACGAAATAAACGAGTTAGCTCCAAATCCAAGCGAATCACATGATTTAGTTTCAAATCATTGCGATGTGGAAGGTTTAACTTCAAATCCATGCGAAGTAAATGATTTAGCTACAAACACTTGGGATATAAGTGATATAGCTTCAAATGCAGACGAAACAAACGAGTTAGCTTATAATCCATGCGAAACACATGATTTAGCTGCAAATCAATGCGATGTGGAAGGTTTAACTTCAAATCCACGCGAAACAAATGATTTACTTTCAAACGCTTGGGATATATGTGATATAGCTTCAAATGCAATCGAAACAACCGAGTTAGCTTCAAATCCATGCGAAACAAATGATTTAGCTTCTAACACTTGGGATATAAGTGATATAGCTTCAAATGCAGACGAAGCAAACGACTTAGCTTCAAATCCACGCGAAACATATGATTTAGCTTCAAATCAATGCCATATAGAATGTTTAGCTTCAAATCCATGCGACACAAATGATATAGCTGCAAATACTTGCGATATAAGAGATATAGCTTCAAATGAAGACGAAACAAACGAGTTAGCTTCATATCCAAGCGAAACACATGATTTAGCTTCAAATCAATTCGAAGTAGAAGGATTATCTTCATTCCATGCGATACAAATGATTCAGCATCAGATACATGCGATATAAGTGATATAGCTTCAAATGCAGACGAAACAAAAGAGATAGCTTCAAATCCAAGCGAAACATATGATTTAGCTTCAAATCAATGCGTTGTAGAATGTTAGCTTCAAATCCATGCGAAACAAATGATCTAGCATCAAACACTTGGGATATAACTGATATAGCTTCAAATGCAGACGAATCAAATGAATTAGCTTCAAAAATCATGCTATACACATGATTTAGCTTCAAATCATTATGAAGTAGAAGGCTCAGCATCAAATCCATGCGACACAAATGATATAGCATCAGATACATGCGATATAAGTGATATAGCTTCAAATGCAGGAGAAACAAACGAGACAGATGCAAATCCATGCAAAACTCATGATGAAGATTTAAATCAATGCTATGTAGAAGGTTTATCTTCAAATCCATGCCTAACAAATGATTAAGCGTCAGATACATGCGACATAAGTGATACAGCTTCAAATGCAGGAGAAACAAACGAGACAGATTCAAATCCTTGCAAAACTCATGATTAAGCTTTAAATCGATGCTATGTAGAAGGTTTATCTTCAAATCCATGCCTAACAAATGATTAAGCTTCAGATACTTGCGATATAAGTGATATAGCTACAAATTCAGACGAAACAATCGAGGTAGCTTGATATCCAAGCGAAACATATTATTTGGCTTCAAATCAATGCGATGTAGAAGTTTTAGCTTCAAATCCATGCGAAACAAATGATTTAGCTTCAAATCAATGCGAAGTAGATGGCTTAGCATCAAATCCATGCGACACAAATGATTTAGCATCAGATACATGCGATATAAGTGATACAGCTTCAAATGCAGGAGAAACAAACGAGACAGATTCAAATCCTTGCAAAACCCATGATTAAGCTTTAAATCGATGCTATGTAGAAGGTTTATCTTCTAATCAATGCGATGTAGAAGGTTTAGCTTCAAATCCATGCGAAACAAATGATCTAGCATCAAACACTTGGGATATAACTGATATAGCTTCAAATGCAGACGAATCAAATGAATTAGCTTCAAAAACCATGCTATACACATGATTTAGCTTCAAATCAATACGAAGTAGAAGGCTCAGCATCAAATCCATGCGACACAAATGATATAGCATCAGATAGATGCGATATAAGTGATATAGCTTCAAATGCAGGAGAAACAAACGAGACAGATACAAATCCATGCAAAACTCATGATGAAGATTTAAATCAATGCTATGTAGAAGGTTTATCTTCAAATCCATGCCTAACAAATGATTAAGCGTCAGATACATGCGATATAAGTGATACAGCTTCAAATGCAGGAGAAACAAACGAGACAGATTCAAATCCTTGCAAAACTCATGATTAAGCTTTAAATCGATGCTATGTAGAAGGTTTATCTTCAAATCCATGCCTAACAAATGATTAAGCTTCAGATACTTGCGATATAAGTGATATAGCTACAAATTCAGACGAAACAATCGAGATAGCTTCATATCCAAGCGAAACACATTATTTGGCTTCAAATCAATGCGATGTAGAAGGTTTATCTTCAAATCCATGCCTAACAAATGATTAAGCTTCAGATACTTGCGATATAAGTGATATAGCTACAAATTCAGACGAAACAATCGAGATAGCTTCATATCCAAGCGAAACACATTATTTGGCTTCAAATCAATGCGATGTAGAAGATTTAGCTTCAAATCCATGCGAAACAAATGATTTAACATCAGATAGTTGCGATATAAGTTATATAGCTTCAAATGCAGACGAAACAAACGAGATAGCTTCAAATCCAAGCGAAACACATGATTTAGCTTCAGATACATGCGATATAAGTGATATAGCTTGAAATGCAGACGAAACAAACGAGATAGTTTGAAAACCAACCGAAACACATGATTTAGCTTCAAATCAATGCGATGTAGAACGTTTAGCTTCAAATCCACGCGAAACACATCATTTAGCTTCAAATCAATGCGATATAGAAGGTTTAGCTTCAAATCCATGCGACACAAATGATTTTGCATCAGATACATGCGATATAAGTGAAATAGCTTCAAATGCAGACGAAACAAACGAGTTAGCTTCATATCCAAGCGATACACATGATTTAGCTTTAAATCAATGCGATGTGGAAGGTTTAGCTTCAAATCCATGCGAAAAAAATGATTTAGCTCCAAACACTTGGGATATAAGTGATATAGCTTCAAATGCAGAAGAAACAAACGAGTTAGCTTCAAATCAATGCGATATAGAATGTTTAGCATCAAATCCATGCGACACAAATGATATAGCTTCAGATACGTTCGATATAAGAGATATAGCGTCAAATGCTTGCCGAACAAACGAGTTAGCTTCAAATCCATGCGAAGCACATGATTTAGCTTCAAATCAATTCGAACTAGAAGGAATAGCTTCAAATCTATGCGATACAAATGATTTAGCATCAGATACATGCGATATAAGTGATATAACTTCAAATGCAGGAGAAACAAACGAGTTAGCTTCAAATCCATGCAAAACACATGATTAATCTTCAAATCAATGCTATGTAGACGGTTTAGCTTCAAATCCATGCGACACAAATGAATAAGCTTCAGATATTTGCGATATAAGTGATATAGCTTCAAATGCGGACGAAACAACGAGATAGCTTCATATCCAAGCGAAACACATGATTTAGCTTTAAATCAATGCGATGTAGAAGGTTTAGCTTCAAATCCATGCGAAACACATGATTTAGCTGCAAATCAATGCGATGTAGAAGGTTTAGCTTCAAATCCATGCGAAACAAATGATTTAACATCAGATAGTTGCGATATAAGTTATATAGCTTCAAATGCAGACGAAACAAACGAGATAGCTTCAAATCCAAGCGAAACACATGATTTAGCTTCAAATCAATGCGATGTAGAACGTTTAGCTTCAAACCCACGCGAAACACATCATTTAGCTTCAAATCAATGCGATATAGAAGGTTTAGCTTCAAATCCATGCGACACAAATGATTTAGTATCAGATACATGCGATATAAGTGAAATAGCTTCAAATGCAGAAGAAACAAACGAGTTAGCTTCATATCCAAGCGATACACATGATTTAGCTTTAAATCAATGCTATGTGGAAGGTTTAGCTTCAAATCCATGCGAAAAAAATGATTTAGCTTCAAACACTTGGGATATAAGTGATATAGCTTCAAATGCAGAAGAAACAAACCAGTTAGCTTCAAATCAAGCGAAACACATGATTTAGCTTCAAAGGAATGCGATGTAGAAGATTTAGCTTCAAATCCACGCGAAACACATGATTTCGCTTCAAATCAATGCGATATAGAATGTTTAGCTACAAATCCATGCGACACAAATGATATAGCTTCAGATACTTGCGATATAAGAGATATAGCTTCAAATCCAGACGAAACAAACGAGTTAGCTTCATATCCAAGCGAAACACATGATTTAGCTTCAAATCAATTCGAAGTAGAAGGATTATCTCCAAATCCATGCGATACAAATGATTCAGCATCAGATACATGCGATATAAGTGATATAGCTTGAAATGCAGACGAAACAAAAGAGATAGCTTCAAGTCCAAGCGAAACACATGATTTAGCTTCAAATCAATGCGATGTAGAAGGTTGAGCTTCAAATCCATGCGAAACAAATGATTTAGCTTCAAATCAATGCGATGTAGAAGGTTGAGCTTCAAATCCATGCGAGAGAAATGATTTAACATCAGATAGTTGTGATATAAGTGATATAGCTTCAAATGCAGACGAAACAAAAGAGATAGCTTCAAATCCAAGCGAAACACATGATTTAGCTTCAAATCAATGCGATGTAGAAGGTTTAGCTTCAAATCCAAGTGAAACAAATGATTTACGTTCAAACACTTGGGATATAAGTGATATAGCTTCAAATGCAGACGAAGCAAACGAGTTAGCTTCAAATCCATACGAAACACATGATTCAGCTGCAAATAAATGCGATATAGAAGATTTAGCTTCAAATCCATGCGAAACAAATGATTTAACATCAGATAGTTGCGATATAAGTTATATAGCTTCAAATGCAGACGAAATAAACGAGTTAGCTCCAAATCCAAGCGAATCACATGATTTAGCTTCAAATCATTGCGATGTGGAAGGTTTAACTTCAAATCCATGCGAAGCAAATGATTTAGCTTCAAACACTTGGGATATAAGTGATATAGCTTCAAATGCAGAGGAAACAAACGAGTTAGCATCATATCCAAGCTAAACACATGATTTAGCTTCAAATCAATGCGATGTAGAACGTATACCTTCAAATCCATGCGAAACCAATGATTTAGCTTCAGATACTTGCGATGTAAGTTATATAGCTTTAAATGCAGACGAAACTAACGAGTTAGCATCATATCCAAGCGAAACACATGATTAAACTTCAAATCAATGCGATGTAGAAGGTTTAGCTTCAAATCCATGCGAAACAAATGATTTAGCTTCAAATCAATGCGATGTAGAACGTTTAGCTTCAAATCCATGCGAAACCAATGATTTAGCTTCAGATACTTGCGATGTAAGTTATATATCTTCAAATGCAGACGAAACAAACGAGTTAGCATCATATCCAAGCGAAACACATGATTTAACTTCAAATCAATGCGATGTAGAAGGTTTAGCTTCAAATCCATGCGAAACAAATGATTTAGCTTCAAACACATAGGATATAAGTGAAGTAGCTTCAAATGCAGACGAATCAAATGAGTTAGCTACAAAATCCATGCTATACACATGATTTAGCTTCAAATCAATGCGAAGTAGAAGGCTTAGCATCAAATCCATGCGACACAAATGATTTAACATCAGATATTTGCGATATAAGTGACATAGCTTCAAATGCAGACGAAACAAAAGAGATAGCTTCAAATCCAAGCGAAACATATGATTTAGCTTCAAATGAATGCGATGTAGAAAGTTTATCTTCAAATCCATGCGAAACAAATGATTTAGCATCAGATAGTTGCGATATAAGTGGTATAGCTTCAAATGCAGACGAAATAAACGAGTTAGCTCCAAATCCAAGCGAATCACATGATTTAGTTTCAAATCATTGCGATGTGGAAGGTTTAACTTCAAATCCATGCGAAGTAAATGATTTAGCTACAAACACTTGGGATATAAGTGATATAGCTTCAAATGCAGACGAAACAAACGAGTTAGCTTATAATCCATGCGAAACACATGATTTAGCTGCAAATCAATGCGATGTGGAAGGTTTAACTTCAAATCCACGCGAAACAAATGATTTACTTTCAAACGCTTGGGATATATGTGATATAGCTTCAAATGCAATCGAAACAACCGAGTTAGCTTCAAATCCATGCGAAACAAATGATTTAGCTTCTAACACTTGGGATATAAGTGATATAGCTTCAAATGCAGACGAAGCAAACGACTTAGCTTCAAATCCACGCGAAACATATGATTTAGCTTCAAATCAATGCCATATAGAATGTTTAGCTTCAAATCCATGCGACACAAATGATATAGCTGCAAATACTTGCGATATAAGAGATATAGCTTCAAATGAAGACGAAACAAACGAGTTAGCTTCATATCCAAGCGAAACACATGATTTAGCTTCAAATCAATTCGAAGTAGAAGGATTATCTTCATTCCATGCGATACAAATGATTCAGCATCAGATACATGCGATATAAGTGATATAGCTTCAAATGCAGACGAAACAAAAGAGATAGCTTCAAATCCAAGCGAAACATATGATTTAGCTTCAAATCAATGCGTTGTAGAACGTTAGCTTCAAATCCATGCGAAACAAATGATCTAGCATCAAACACTTGGGATATAACTGATATAGCTTCAAATGCAGACGAATCAAATGAATTAGCTTCAAAAATCATGCTATACACATGATTTAGCTTCAAATCATTATGAAGTAGAAGGCTCAGCATCAAATCCATGCGACACAAATGATATAGCATCAGATACATGCGATATAAGTGATATAGCTTCAAATGCAGGAGAAACAAACGAGACAGATGCAAATCCATGCAAAACTCATGATGAAGATTTAAATCAATGCTATGTAGAAGGTTTATCTTCAAATCCATGCCTAACAAATGATTAAGCGTCAGATACATGCGACATAAGTGATACAGCTTCAAATGCAGGAGAAACAAACGAGACAGATTCAAATCCTTGCAAAACTCATGATTAAGCTTTAAATCGATGCTATGTAGAAGGTTTATCTTCAAATCCATGCCTAACAAATGATTAAGCTTCAGATACTTGCGATATAAGTGATATAGCTACAAATTCAGACGAAACAATCGAGGTAGCTTGATATCCAAGCGAAACATATTATTTGGCTTCAAATCAATGCGATGTAGAAGTTTTAGCTTCAAATCCATGCGAAACAAATGATTTAGCTTCAAATCAATGCGAAGTAGATGGCTTAGCATCAAATCCATGCGACACAAATGATTTAGCATCAGATACATGCGATATAAGTGATACAGCTTCAAATGCAGGAGAAACAAACGAGACAGATTCAAATCCTTGCAAAACCCATGATTAAGCTTTAAATCGATGCTATGTAGAAGGTTTATCTTCTAATCAATGCGATGTAGAAGGTTTAGCTTCAAATCCATGCGAAACAAATGATCTAGCATCAAACACTTGGGATATAACTGATATAGCTTCAAATGCAGACGAATCAAATGAATTAGCTTCAAAAACCATGCTATACACATGATTTAGCTTCAAATCAATACGAAGTAGAAGGCTCAGCATCAAATCCATGCGACACAAATGATATAGCATCAGATAGATGCGATATAAGTGATATAGCTTCAAATGCAGGAGAAACAAACGAGACAGATACAAATCCATGCAAAACTCATGATGAAGATTTAAATCAATGCTATGTAGAAGGTTTATCTTCAAATCCATGCCTAACAAATGATTAAGCGTCAGATACATGCGATATAAGTGATACAGCTTCAAATGCAGGAGAAACAAACGAGACAGATTCAAATCCTTGCAAAACTCATGATTAAGCTTTAAATCGATGCTATGTAGAAGGTTTATCTTCAAATCCATGCCTAACAAATGATTAAGCTTCAGATACTTGCGATATAAGTGATATAGCTACAAATTCAGACGAAACAATCGAGATAGCTTCATATCCAAGCGAAACACATTATTTGGCTTCAAATCAATGCGATGTAGAAGGTTTATCTTCAAATCCATGCCTAACAAATGATTAAGCTTCAGATACTTGCGATATAAGTGATATAGCTACAAATTCAGACGAAACAATCGAGATAGCTTCATATCCAAGCGAAACACATTATTTGGCTTCAAATCAATGCGATGTAGAAGATTTAGCTTCAAATCCATGCGAAACAAATGATTTAACATCAGATAGTTGCGATATAAGTTATATAGCTTCAAATGCAGACGAAACAAACGAGATAGCTTCAAATCCAAGCGAAACACATGATTTAGCTTCAAATCAATGCGATGTAGAAGGTTTAGCTTGAAATCTACGCGAAACACATGATTTAGCTTCAAATCAATGCGATATAGAATGTTTAGCTACAAATCCATGCGACACAAATGATTTAGCATCAGATACATGCGATATAAGTGATATAGCTTGAAATGCAGACGAAACAAACGAGATAGTTTCAAAACCAACCGAAACACATGATTTAGCTTCAAATCAATGCGATGTAGAACGTTTAGCTTCAAATCCACGCGAAACACATCATTTAGCTTCAAATCAATGCGATATAGAAGGTTTAGCTTCAAATCCATGCGACACAAATGATTTTGCATCAGATACATGCGATATAAGTGAAATAGCTTCAAATGCAGACGAAACAAACGAGTCAGCTTCATATCCAAGCGATACACATGATTTAGCTTTAAATCAATGCGATGTGGAAGGTTTAGCTTCAAATCCATGCGAAAAAAATGATTTAGCTCCAAACACTTGGGATATAAGTGATATAGCTTCAAATGCAGAAGAAACAAACGAGTTAGCTTCAAATCAATGCGATATAGAATGTTTAGCATCAAATCCATGCGACACAAATGATATAGCTTCAGATACGTTCGATATAAGAGATATAGCGTCAAATGCTTGCCGAACAAACGAGTTAGCTTCAAATCCATGCGAAGCACATGATTTAGCTTCAAATCAATTCGAACTAGAAGGAATAGCTTCAAATCTACGCGATACAAATGATTTAGCATCAGATACATGCGATATAAGTGATATAACTTCAAATGCAGGAGAAACAAACGAGTTAGCTTCAAATCCATGCAAAACACATGATTAATCTTCAAATCAATGCTATGTAGACGGTTTAGCTTCAAATCCATGCGACACAAATGAATAAGCTTCAGATATTTGCGATATAAGTGATATAGCTTCAAATGCGGACGAAACAACGAGATAGCTTCATATCCAAGCGAAACACATGATTTAGCTTTAAATCAATGCGATGTAGAAGGTTTAGCTTCAAATCCATGCGAAACAAATGATTTAACATCAGATAGTTGAGGTATAAGTGATATAGCTTCAAATGCAGGGTAAACAAACGAGTTAGCTACAAATCCATACAAAACACGTGATTAAGCTTCAAATCAATGCTATGTAGAAAGTATAGCTTCAAATCCATGCGAAACACATGATTTAGCTGCAAATCAATGCGATGTAGAAGGTTTAGCTTCAAATCCATGCGAAACAAATGTTTTAACATCAGATAGTTGCGATATAAGTTATATAGCTTCAAATGCAGACGAAACAAACGAGTTAGCTTCAAATCCATGCGAAACACATGATTTAGCTGCAAATCAATGCGATGTAGTAGATTTAGCTTCAAATCCATGCGAAACAAATGATTTAACATCAGATAGTTGCGATATAAGTTATATAGCTTCAAATGCAGACGAAACAAACGAGATAGCTTCAAATCCAAGCGAAACACATGATTTAGCTTCAAATCTATGCGATGTAGAAGGTTTAGCTTGAAAACCACGCGAAACACATGATTTAGCTTCAAATCAATGCCATATAGAAGGTTTAGCTTCAAATCCATGCGTCACAAATGATATAGCTTCAGATACTTTCGATATAAGAGATATAGCGTCAAATGCTGACCGAACAAACGAGTTAGCTTCAAATCCATGCGAAGCACATGATTTAGCTTCAAATCACTTCGAAGTAGAAGGATTAGCTTCAAATCCATGCGAAAAACATGATTTAGCTGCAAATCAATGCGATGTAGAAGGATTAGTTTCAAATCCGGGCGAAACAAATGATTTAGCTTCAAATACTTCCGATATAAGTGATATAGCTTGAAATGCAGACGAAACAAACGAGTTAGCTTCAAATCCATGCGAAACGCATGATTTAGCTTAAAGTTCATGCCGAACACATGGATTAGCTTCAAATTCGTGCGAAACAAATGATTTAGCTTCAAATCCATGCGAAACACATGATTTACCTTAAAACGCTTGGGATTTAAGTGACATAGCTTCAAATGCAGACGAATCAATCGAGTTAGCTACAAAATCCATGCGAAACACAAGATTTAGCATCAAATCAATGCGATGTAGACGGTTTAGCCTCAAATCCATGTGAAACCAATAATTTAACTTCAGATACTTGCGATATAAGTGATATAGCTTAAAATGCAGGGGAAACAAACGAGGTAGATTCAAATCCATGCAAAACACATGTTTAAGCTTGAAATCAATGCTATGTAGAAGGTTTAGCATCAAATCCATGCGAAACAAATAATTTAGCTTCAGATACTTGCGATATAAGTGATATAGCTTCAAATGCAGACGAATCAATCGAGTTAGCTTCAAAATCCAAACGAAACACATGATTTAGCTTCAAATCAATGCGATGTAGAAGTTTTAGCTTCAAATCCATGCCAAACAAATGATTTAGCTTCAAACACTTGGGATATAAATGATACAGCTTCAAATGCACATGAAACAAAGGAGTTAGCTTCAAATCCAAGCGAAACATATGATTTAGCTTCAAATCAATGCGATGTAGAAGGTTTAGCTTCAAATCCATGCGAAACAAATGATTTAACATCAGATAGTTGTGATATAAGTGATATAGCTTCAAATGCAGACTAAATAAACGAGTTAGATCCAAATCCAAGCGAATCACATGATTTACCTTCAAATCATTGCGATGTAGAAGGTTTAACTTCAAATCCATTAGAACAAATGATTTACTTTCAAACGCTTGGGATATATGTGATATAGCTTCAAATGCAAACGAAACAATCGAGTTAGCTTCATATCCAAGCAAAACACATGATTTAGCTTCAAATCAATTCGAAGTAGAAGGATTAGCTTCAAATCCATGCGATACAAATGATTCTGCATCAGATACATGCGATATAAGTGATATAGCTTCAAATGCAGACGAAACAAAAGAGATAGCTTCAAATCCAAGCGAAACACATGATTTAGCTTCAAATCAATGCGATGTAGAAGGTTTAGCTTCAAATCCATGCGAAACAAATGATTTAGCTTCAAACACTTGGGATATAAGTGATATAGCTTCAAATGCAGACGAAGCAAACGAGTTAGCCACAAATCAATACGAAACACATGATTCAGCTGCAAATAAATGCGATATAGAAGATTTAGCTTCAAATCCATGCGAAACAAATGATTTAACATCAGATAGATGCGATATAAGTGATATAGCTTCAAATGCAGTCGAAAAAAACGAGATAGCTTCAAATCCAAGCGAAACACATGACATAGCTTCAAATCAATGCGATGTAGAAGGTTTAGCTTCAAATCCACGCGAAACAAATGATTTAACATCAGATAGTTGCGATATAAGTGATATAGCTTCAAATGCAGACGAAAAAAACGAGATAGCTTCAAATCCAAGCGAAACACATGACTTAGCTTCAAATCAATGCGACGTAGAAGGTTTAGCCTCAAATACACGCCAAACACATGATTTAGCTTCTAATCAAAGCGATATAGAAGGTTTAACTTCAAATCCATGCGAAACAAATGATTTAACATCAGATAGTTGCGATATCAGTGGTATAGCCTCAAATGCAGACGAAATAAACGAGTTAGCTCCAAATCAAGCGAATCACATGATTTAGCTTCAAATCATTGCGATGTGGAAGGTTTAACTTCAAATCCATGCGAAGCAAATGATTTAGCTACAAACACTTGGGATATAAGTGATATAGCTTCAAATGCAGACGAAACAAACGAGTTAGCTTATAATCCATGCGAAACACATGATTTAGCTGCAAATCAATGCGATGTAGAAGATTTAGCTTCAAATCCATGCGAAACAAATGATTTACCATCAAATAGTTATGATATAATTTATATAGCTTCAAATGCAGACGAAACAAACGAGATAGCTTCAAATCGAAGCGAAACACATGATTTAGCTTCAAATCAATGCGATGTAGAAGGTTTAACTTCAAATGCACGCGAAACACATGACTTAGCTTCAAATCAATGCCATATAGAAGGTTTAGCTTCAAATCCATGCGACACAAATGATATAGCTTCAGATACTTGCGATATAAGAGTTGTAGCTTCAAATGCAGACGAAACAAACGAGTTAGCTTCAAATCCATGCGAAGCACATGATTTAGCTTCAAATCAATTCGAAGTGGAAGGATTAGCTTGAAATCTATGCGATACAAATGATTTAGCATCAGCTACATGCGATTTAAGTGATATAGCTTCAAATACAGGAGAAACAAACGAGTTAGCTTCAAATCCATGCAAAACACATGATTAATCTTCAAATCAATGGTATGTAGAAGGTTTAGCTTCAAATCCATGCGACACAAATGAATAAGCTTCAGATACTTGCGTAATAAGTGATATAGCTTCAAACGCGGACGAAGCAACGAGTTAGCTTCATATCCAAGCGAAACACATGATTTAGCTTTAAATCAATGCGATGTAGAAGGTTTAGCTTCAAATCCATGCGAAACAAATGATTTAACATCAGATAGTTGCGATATATGTGATATAGCTTCAAATACAGAGGAAACAAACGAGTTAGCTACAAATCCATACAAAACACGTGATGATGCTTCAGATCAATGCTATGTAGAAAGTTTAGCTTCAAATCCATGCGAAACAAATGATTTAGCTTCAACACTTGGGATATAGGTGATATAGCTTCAAATGCAGACGAAAAAAACGAGATAGCTTCAATTCCAAGCGAAACACATGACTTAGCTTCAAATCAATGCGATGTAGAAGGTTTAGCGTCAAATACACACCAAACACATGATTTATCTTCAAATCAATGCGATGTAGAAGGTTTAGCTTCAAATCCATGCGAAACAAATGATTTAACATCAGATAGTTGCGATATAAGTGGTATAGCTTCAAATTCAGACGAAATAAACGAGTTAGCTCCAAATCCAAGCGAATCACATGATTTAGCTTCAAATCATTGCGATGTGGAAGGTTTAACTTCAAATCCATGCGAAGTAAATGATTTAGCTACAAACACTTGGGATATAAGTGATATAGCTTCAAATGCAGACGAAACAAACGAGTTAGCTTATAATCCATGCGAAACACATGATTTAGCTGCAAATCAATGCGATGTAGAAGATTTAGCTTCAAATCCATGCGAAACAGTTGATTTAACATCAAATAGTTATGATATAAGTTATATAGCTTCAAATGCAGACGAAACAAACGAGATAGCTTCAAATCGAAGCGAAACACATGATTTAGCTTCAAATCAATGCGATGTAGAAGGTTTAACTTCAAATGCACGCGAAACACATGACTTAGCTTCAAATCAATGCCACATAGAAGGTTTAGCTTCAAATCCATGCGACACAAATGATATAGCTTCAGATACTTGCGATATAAGAGTTGTAGCTTCAAATGCAGACGAAACAAACGAGTTAGCTTCAAATCCATGCGAAGCACATGATTTAGCTTCAAATCAATTCGAAGTGGAAGGATTAGCTTCAAATCTATGCGATACAAATGATTTAGCATCAGCTACATGCGATTTAAGTGATATAGCTTCAAATACAGGAGAAACAAACGAGTTAGCTTCAAATCCATGCAAAACACATGATTAATCTTCAAATCAATGGTATGTAGAAGGTTTAGCTTCAAATCCATGCGACACAAATGAATAAGCTTCAGATACTTGCGTAATAAGTGATATAGCTTCAAATGCGGACAAAGCAACGAGTTAGCTTCATATCCAAGCGAAACACATGATTTAGCTTTAAATCAATGCGATGTAGAAGGTTTAGCTTCAAATCCATGCGAAACAAATGATTTAACATCAGATAGTTGCGATATAAGTGATATAGCTTCAAATTCAGAGGAAACAAACGAGTTACCTACAAATCCATACAAAACACGTGATGAAGCTTCAGATCAATGCTATGTAGAAAGTTTAGCTTCAAATCCATGCGAAACAAATGATTTAGCTTCAAACACTTGGGATATAAGTGATATAGCTTCAAATGCAGACGAAAACAACGAGTTAGATTCAAATCCATGCGAAACAAATGATTTAACATCAGATAGTTGCGATATAAGTGATATAGCTTCAAATGCAGACGAAACAAACGAGATAGTTTCAAATCCAAGCGAAACACATGATTTAGCTTCAAATCAAAGCGATGTAGAAGGTTTAGCTTCAAATCCATGCGAAACAAATGATTTAACATCAGATAGTTGCGATATAAGTGATATAGCTTCAAATGCAGACGAAATAAACGAGTTAGCTCCAAATCCAAGCGAATCACATGATTTTGCTTCAAATCATTGCGATGTGGAAGGTTTAACTTCAAATCCATGCGAAGCAAATGATTTAGCTTCAAACACTTGGGATATAAGTGATATAGCTTCAAATGCAGACGAAACAAACGAGTTAGCTTCAAATCCATGCGAAACACATGATTTAGCTGCAAATCAATGCGATGAAGAAGATTTATCTTCAAATCCATGCGAAACAAATGATTTAACATCAGATAGTTGCGATATAAGTTATATAGCTTCAAATGCAGACGAAACAAACGAGATAGCTTCAAATCAATGCGATGCAGAAGGTTTAGCTTGAAATCCACGCGAAACACATGATTTAGCTTCAAATCAATGCCATATAGAAGGTTTAGCTTCAAATCCATGCGTCACAAATGATATAGCTTCAGATACTTTCGATATAAGAGATATAGCGTCAAATGCAGACCGAACAAACGAGTTAGCTTCAAAACCATGCGACGCACATGATTTAGCTTCAAATCAATTCGAAGTAGAAGGAATAGCTTCAAATCTATGCGATACAAATGATTTAGCATCAGATACATGCGATATAAGTGATATAACTTCAAATGCAGGAGAAACAAAAGTGATAGCTTCAAATCCAAGCGAAACACATGATTTAGCTTCAAATCAATGCGATGTAGAAGGTTTAGCTTCAAATCCATGCGAAACAAATGATTTAACATCAGATAGTTGTGATATAAGTGATATAGCTTCAAATGCAGACTAAATAAACGAGTTAGATCCAAATCCAAGCGAATCACATGATTTAGCTTCAAATCATTGCGATGTAGAAGGTTTAACTTCAAATCCATTAGAACAAATGATTTACTTTCAAACGCTTGGAATATATGTGATATAGCTTCAAATGCAAACGAAACAAACGAGTTAGCTTCATATCCAAGCAAAACACATGATTTAGCTTCAAATCAATTCGAAGTAGAAGGATTATCTTCATTCCATGTGATACAAATGATACAGCATCAGAAACATGCCGATATAAGTGATATAGCTTCAAATGCAGACTAAATAAACGAGTTAGATCCAAATCCAAGCGAATCACATGATTTAGCTTCAAATCATTGCGATATAGAAGGTTTAACTACAAATCCATTAGAACAAATGATTTACTTTCAAACAGTTGGGATATAAGTGATATAGCTTGAAATGCAGACGAAGCAAACGAGTTAGCTTCAAATCCATGCGAAACACATCATTTAGCTTCAAATCAATGCGATATAGAGGGTTTAGCTTCAAATCCATGCGAAACAAATGATTTAGCTTCAAACACTTGGGATATAAGTGATATAGCTTCAAATGCAGAAGAAACAAACGAGTTGGCTTCAAATCAAGCGAAACACATCATTTAGCTTCAAATCAATGCGATATAGAAATTTTGGCTTCAAATCCATGCGAAACAAATGATTTAGCTTCAAACACTTGGGATATAAGTGATATAGCTTCAAATCCATGCGAAACAAATGATTTAACATCAGATAGTTGCGATATAAGTGGTATAGCTTGAAATGCAGACGAAATAAACGAGTTAGCTCCAAATCCAAGCGAATCACATGATTTAGCTTCAAATCATTGCGATGTGGAAGGTTTGACTTCAAATCCATGCGAAGCAAATGATTTAGCTACAAACACTTGGGATATAAGTGATATAGCTTCAAATGCAGACGAAACAAACGAGTTAGCTTCAAATCCATGCGAAACACATGATTTAGCTGCAAATCAATGCGATGTAGAAGATTTAGCTTCAAATCCATGCGAAACAAATGATTTAACATCAGATAGTTGCGATATAAGTTATATAGCTTCAAATGCAGACGAAACAAACGAGATAGCTTCAAATCCAAGCGAAACACATGATTTAGCTTCAAATCAATGAGATGCAGAAGGTTTAGCTTGAAATTCACGCGAAACACATGATTTAGCTTCTAATTAATGCGATATAGAAGGTTTAACTTCAAATCCATGCGAAACAAATGATTTAGCTTCAAACACTTGGGATATAAGTGATATAGCTTCAAATCCATGCGAAACAAATGATTTAACATCAGATAGTTGCGATATAAGTGGTATAGCTTCAAATGCAGACGAAATAAACGAGTTAGCTCCAAATCCAAGCGAATCACATGATTTAGCTTCAAATCATTGCGATGTGGAAGGTTTAACTTCAAATCCATGCGAAGCAAATGATTTAGCTACAAACACTTGGGATATAAGTGATATAGCTTCAAATGCAGACGAAACGAACGAGTTAGCTTATAATCCATGCGAAACACATGATTTAGCTGCAAATCAATGCGATGTAGAAGATTTAGCTTCAAATCCATGCGAAACAAATGATTTACCATCAAATAGTTATGATATAAGTTATATAGCTTCAAATGCAGACGAAACAAACGAGATAGCTTCAAATCGAAGCGAAACACATGATTTAGCTTCAAATCAATGCGATGTAGAAGGTTTAACTTCAAATGCACGCGAAACACATGATTTAGCATCAAATCAATGCCATATAGAAGGTTTAGCTTCAAATTCATGCGACACAAATGATATAGCTTCAGATACTTGCGATATAAGAGTTGTAGCTTCAAATGCAGACGAAACAAACGAGTTAGCTTCAAATCCATGCGAAGCACATGATTTAGCTTCAAATCAATTCGAAGTAGAAGGATTAGCTTCAAATCTATGCGATACAAATGATTTAGCATCAGCTACATGCGATTTAAGTGATATAGCTTCAAATACAGACGAAACAAAAGAGATAGCTTCAAATCCAAGCAAATCGCATGATTTAGCTTCAAATCAATGCGATATAGAAGGTTTAGCTTCAAATCCATGCGAAACAAATGATTTCGCTTCTAACACTTGGGATATAAGTGATATAGCTTCAAATGCAGAAGAAACAAACGAGTCAGCTTCAAATCAAGCGAAACACATGATTTAGCTTCAAATCAATGCGATGTAGAAGGTTTAGCTTCAAATCCACGCGAAACACATGATTTAGCTTCAAATCAATGCGATATAGTATGTTTAGCTTCAAATCCATGCGACACAAATGATATAGCTTCAGATACTTGCGATATAAGAGATATAGCTTCAAATGAAGACGTAGCAAACGAGTTAGCTTCATATCCAAGCGAAACACATGATTTAGCTTCAAATCAATTCGAAGTAGAAGGATTATCTTCATTCCATGTGATACAAATGATTCAGCATCAGATACATGCGATATAAGTTATATAGCTTCAAATGCAGACGAAACAAACGAGATAGCTTCAAATCGAAGTGAAACACATGATTAAGCTTCAAATCAATGCGATGTAGAAGGTTTAGCTTCAAATCCATGCGAAACAAATGATTTAACATCAGATAGTTGCGATATAAGTTATATAGCTTCAATTGCAGACGAAACAAACGAGGTAGCTTCAAATCGAAGCAAAACACATGATTTAGCTTCAAATCAATGCGATGTAGAAGGTTTATCTTCAAATGCACGCGAAACACATGATTTAGCTTCAAATCAATGCCATATAGAAGGTTTAGCTTCAAATCCATGCGACACAAATGATATAGCTTCAGATACTTGCGATATAAGTGAAATAGCTTCCAATGCATACGAATCAAACGAGTTAGCTTCATATCCAAGCGATTCACATGATTTAGCTTTAAATCAATGCGATGTAGAAGGTTTAGCTTCAAATCCATGCGAAAAAATGATTTAGCTTCAAACACTTGAGATATAAGTGATATAGCATCAAATGCAGAAGAAACAAACGAGTTAGCTTCAAATCAAGCGAAACACATGATTTAGCTTCAAATCAATGCGATGTAGAGGGTTTAGCTTCAAATCCACGCGAAACACATGATTTAGCTTCAAATCAATGCGATATAGTATGTTTAGCTTCAAATCCATGCGACACAAATGATATAGCTTCAGATACTTGCGATATAAGAGATATAGCTTCAAATGAAGACGTAGCAAACGAGTTAGCTTCATATCCAGCGAAACACATGATTTAGCTTCAAATCAATTCGTAGTAGAAGGATTATCTTCATTCCATGTGATACAAATGATTCAGCATCAGATACATGCGATATAAGTTATATAGCTTCAAATGCAGACGAAACAAACGAGATAGCTTCAAATCGAAGTGAAACACATGATTTAGCTTCAAATCAATGCGATGTAGAAGGTTTAGCTTCAAATCCATGCGAAACAAATGATTTAACATCAGATAGTTGCGATATAAGTGATATAGCTTCAAATGCAGACGAAAAAAACGAGATAGCTTCAAATCCAAGCGAAACACATGATTTAGCTTCAAATCAATGCGATGTAGAAGGTTTAACTTCAAATGCACGCGAAACACATGATTTAGCTTCAAATCATTGCGATGTGGAAGGTTTAACTTCAAATCCATGCGAAGCAAATGATTTAGCTACAAACACTTGGGATATAAGTGATATAGCTTCAAATGCAGACGAAACAAACGAGTTAGCTTATAATCCATGCGAAACACACGATTTAGCTGCAAATCAATGCGATGTAGAAGATTTAGCTTCAAATCCATGCGAAACAAATGATTTAACATCAAATAGTTACGATATAAGTTATATAGCTTCAAATGCAGTCGAAAAAAACGAGATAGCTTCAAATCCAAGCGAAACACATGACATAGCTTCAAATCAATGCGATGTAGAAGGTTTAGCTTCAAATCCACGCGAAACAAATGATTTAACATCAGATAGTTACGATATAAGTGATATAGCTTCAAATGCAGACGAAAAAAACGAGATAGCTTCAAATCCAAGCGAAACACATGACTTAGCTTCAAATCAATGCGACGTAGAAGGTTTAGCCTCAAATACACGCCAAACACATGATTTAGCTTCTAATCAAAGCGATATAGAAGGTTTAACTTCAAATCCATGCGAAACAAATGATTTAACATCAGATAGTTGCGATATCAGTGGTATAGCCTCAAATGCAGACGAAATAAACGAGTTAGCTCCAAATCCAAGCGAATCACATGATTTAGCTTCAAATCATTGCGATGTGGAAGGTTTAACTTCAAATCCATGCGAAGCAAATGATTTAGCTACAAACACTTGGGATATAAGTGATATAGCTTCAAATGCAGACGAAACAAACGAGTTAGCTTATAATCCATGCGAAACACATGATTTAGCTGCAAATCAATGCGATGTAGAAGATTTAGCTTCAAATCCATGCGAAACAAATGATTTACCATCAAATAGTTATGATATAATTTATATAGCTTCAAATGCAGACGAAACAAACGAGATAGCTTCAAATCGAAGCGAAACACATGATTTAGCTTCAAATCAATGCGATGTAGAAGGTTTAACTTCAAATGCACGCGAAACACATGACTTAGCTTCAAATCAATGCCATATAGAAGGTTTAGCTTCAAATCCATGCGACACAAATGATATAGCTTCAGATACTTGCGATATAAGAGTTGTAGCTTCAAATGCAGACGAAACAAACGAGTTAGCTTCAAATCCATGCGAAGCACATGATTTAGCTTCAAATCAATTCGAAGTGGAAGGATTAGCTTGAAATCTATGCGATACAAATGATTTAGCATCAGCTACATGCGATTTAAGTGATATAGCTTCAAATACAGGAGAAACAAACGAGTTAGCTTCAAATCCATGCAAAACACATGATTAATCTTCAAATCAATGGTATGTAGAAGGTTTAGCTTCAAATCCATGCGACACAAATGAATAAGCTTCAGATACTTGCGTAATAAGTGATATAGCTTCAAACGCGGACGAAGCAACGAGTTAGCTTCATATCCAAGCGAAACACATGATTTAGCTTTAAATCAATGCGATGTAGAAGGTTTAGCTTCAAATCCATGCGAAACAAATGATTTAACATCAGATAGTTGCGATATATGTGATATAGCTTCAAATACAGAGGAAACAAACGAGTTAGCTACAAATCCATACAAAACACGTGATGATGCTTCAGATCAATGCTATGTAGAAAGTTTAGCTTCAAATCCATGCGAAACAAATGATTTAGCTTCAAACACTTGGGATATAGGTGATATAGCTTCAAATGCAGACGAAAAAAACGAGATAGCTTCAATTCCAAGCGAAACACATGACTTAGCTTCAAATCAATGCGATGTAGAAGGTTTAGCGTCAAATACACACCAAACACATGATTTATCTTCAAATCAATGCGATGTAGAAGGTTTAGCTTCAAATCCATGCGAAACAAATGATTTAACATCAGATAGTTGCGATATAAGTGGTATAGCTTCAAATTCAGACGAAATAAACGAGTTAGCTCCAAATCCAAGCGAATCACATGATTTAGCTTCAAATCATTGCGATGTGGAAGGTTTAACTTCAAATCCATGCGAAGTAAATGATTTAGCTACAAACACTTGGGATATAAGTGATATAGCTTCAAATGCAGACGAAACAAACGAGTTAGCTTATAATCCATGCGAAACACATGATTTAGCTGCAAATCAATGCGATGTAGAAGATTTAGCTTCAAATCCATGCGAAACAGTTGATTTAACATCAAATAGTTATGATATAAGTTATATAGCTTCAAATGCAGACGAAACAAACGAGATAGCTTCAAATCGAAGCGAAACACATGATTTAGCTTCAAATCAATGCGATGTAGAAGGTTTAACTTCAAATGCACGCGAAACACATGACTTAGCTTCAAATCAATGCCACATAGAAGGTTTAGCTTCAAATCCATGCGACACAAATGATATAGCTTCAGATACTTGCGATATAAGAGTTGTAGCTTCAAATGCAGACGAAACAAACGAGTTAGCTTCAAATCCATGCGAAGCACATGATTTAGCTTCAAATCAATTCGAAGTGGAAGGATTAGCTTCAAATCTATGCGATACAAATGATTTAGCATCAGCTACATGCGATTTAAGTGATATAGCTTCAAATACAGGAGAAACAAACGAGTTAGCTTCAAATCCATGCAAAACACATGATTAATCTTCAAATCAATGGTATGTAGAAGGTTTAGCTTCAAATCCATGCGACACAAATGAATAAGCTTCAGATACTTGCGTAATAAGTGATATAGCTTCAAATGCGGACAAAGCAACGAGTTAGCTTCATATCCAAGCGAAACACATGATTTAGCTTTAAATCAATGCGATGTAGAAGGTTTAGCTTCAAATCCATGCGAAACAAATGATTTAACATCAGATAGTTGCGATATAAGTGATATAGCTTCAAATTCAGAGGAAACAAACGAGTTACCTACAAATCCATACAAAACACGTGATGAAGCTTCAGATCAATGCTATGTAGAAAGTTTAGCTTCAAATCCATGCGAAACAAATGATTTAGCTTCAAACACTTGGGATATAAGTGATATAGCTTCAAATGCAGACGAAAACAACGAGTTAGATTCAAATCCATGCGAAACAAATGATTTAACATCAGATAGTTGCGATATAAGTGATATAGCTTCAAATGCAGACGAAACAAACGAGATAGTTTCAAATCCAAGCGAAACACATGATTTAGCTTCAAATCAAAGCGATGTAGAAGGTTTAGCTTCAAATCCATGCGAAACAAATGATTTAACATCAGATAGTTGCGATATAAGTGATATAGCTTCAAATGCAGACGAAATAAACGAGTTAGCTCCAAATCCAAGCGAATCACATGATTTTGCTTCAAATCATTGCGATGTGGAAGGTTTAACTTCAAATCCATGCGAAGCAAATGATTTAGCTTCAAACACTTGGGATATAAGTGATATAGCTTCAAATGCAGACGAAACAAACGAGTTAGCTTCAAATCCATGCGAAACACATGATTTAGCTGCAAATCAATGCGATGAAGAAGATTTATCTTCAAATCCATGCGAAACAAATGATTTAACATCAGATAGTTGCGATATAAGTTATATAGCTTCAAATGCAGACGAAACAAACGAGATAGCTTCAAATCAATGCGATGCAGAAGGTTTAGCTTGAAATCCACGCGAAACACATGATTTAGCTTCAAATCAATGCCATATAGAAGGTTTAGCTTCAAATCCATGCGTCACAAATGATATAGCTTCAGATACTTTCGATATAAGAGATATAGCGTCAAATGCAGACCGAACAAACGAGTTAGCTTCAAAACCATGCGACGCACATGATTTAGCTTCAAATCAATTCGAAGTAGAAGGAATAGCTTCAAATCTATGCGATACAAATGATTTAGCATCAGATACATGCGATATAAGTGATATAACTTCAAATGCAGGAGAAACAAAAGTGATAGCTTCAAATCCAAGCGAAACACATGATTTAGCTTCAAATCAATGCGATGTAGAAGGTTTAGCTTCAAATCCATGCGAAACAAATGATTTAACATCAGATAGTTGTGATATAAGTGATATAGCTTCAAATGCAGACTAAATAAACGAGTTAGATCCAAATCCAAGCGAATCACATGATTTAGCTTCAAATCATTGCGATGTAGAAGGTTTAACTTCAAATCCATTAGAACAAATGATTTACTTTCAAACGCTTGGAATATATGTGATATAGCTTCAAATGCAAACGAAACAAACGAGTTAGCTTCATATCCAAGCAAAACACATGATTTAGCTTCAAATCAATTCGAAGTAGAAGGATTATCTTCATTCCATGTGATACAAATGATACAGCATCAGAAACATGCGATATAAGTGATATAGCTTCAAATGCAGACTAAATAAACGAGTTAGATCCAAATCCAAGCGAATCACATGATTTAGCTTCAAATCATTGCGATATAGAAGGTTTAACTACAAATCCATTAGAACAAATGATTTACTTTCAAACAGTTGGGATATAAGTGATATAGCTTGAAATGCAGACGAAGCAAACGAGTTAGCTTCAAATCCATGCGAAACACATCATTTAGCTTCAAATCAATGCGATATAGAGGGTTTAGCTTCAAATCCATGCGAAACAAATGATTTAGCTTCAAACACTTGGGATATAAGTGATATAGCTTCAAATGCAGAAGAAACAAACGAGTTGGCTTCAAATCAAGCGAAACACATCATTTAGCTTCAAATCAATGCGATATAGAAATTTTGGCTTCAAATCCATGCGAAACAAATGATTTAGCTTCAAACACTTGGGATATAAGTGATATAGCTTCAAATCCATGCGAAACAAATGATTTAACATCAGATAGTTGCGATATAAGTGGTATAGCTTGAAATGCAGACGAAATAAACGAGTTAGCTCCAAATCCAAGCGAATCACATGATTTAGCTTCAAATCATTGCGATGTGGAAGGTTTGACTTCAAATCCATGCGAAGCAAATGATTTAGCTACAAACACTTGGGATATAAGTGATATAGCTTCAAATGCAGACGAAACAAACGAGTTAGCTTCAAATCCATGCGAAACACATGATTTAGCTGCAAATCAATGCGATGTAGAAGATTTAGCTTCAAATCCATGCGAAACAAATGATTTAACATCAGATAGTTGCGATATAAGTTATATAGCTTCAAATGCAGACGAAACAAACGAGATAGCTTCAAATCCAAGCGAAACACATGATTTAGCTTCAAATCAATGAGATGCAGAAGGTTTAGCTTGAAATTCACGCGAAACACATGATTTAGCTTCTAATTAATGCGATATAGAAGGTTTAACTTCAAATCCATGCGAAACAAATGATTTAGCTTCAAACACTTGGGATATAAGTGATATAGCTTCAAATCCATGCGAAACAAATGATTTAACATCAGATAGTTGCGATATAAGTGGTATAGCTTCAAATGCAGACGAAATAAACGAGTTAGCTCCAAATCCAAGCGAATCACATGATTTAGCTTCAAATCATTGCGATGTGGAAGGTTTAACTTCAAATCCATGCGAAGCAAATGATTTAGCTACAAACACTTGGGATATAAGTGATATAGCTTCAAATGCAGACGAAACGAACGAGTTAGCTTATAATCCATGCGAAACACATGATTTAGCTGCAAATCAATGCGATGTAGAAGATTTAGCTTCAAATCCATGCGAAACAAATGATTTACCATCAAATAGTTATGATATAAGTTATATAGCTTCAAATGCAGACGAAACAAACGAGATAGCTTCAAATCGAAGCGAAACACATGATTTAGCTTCAAATCAATGCGATGTAGAAGGTTTAACTTCAAATGCACGCGAAACACATGATTTAGCATCAAATCAATGCCATATAGAAGGTTTAGCTTCAAATTCATGCGACACAAATGATATAGCTTCAGATACTTGCGATATAAGAGTTGTAGCTTCAAATGCAGACGAAACAAACGAGTTAGCTTCAAATCCATGCGAAGCACATGATTTAGCTTCAAATCAATTCGAAGTAGAAGGATTAGCTTCAAATCTATGCGATACAAATGATTTAGCATCAGCTACATGCGATTTAAGTGATATAGCTTCAAATACAGACGAAACAAAAGAGATAGCTTCAAATCCAAGCAAATCGCATGATTTAGCTTCAAATCAATGCGATATAGAAGGTTTAGCTTCAAATCCATGCGAAACAAATGATTTCGCTTCTAACACTTGGGATATAAGTGATATAGCTTCAAATGCAGAAGAAACAAACGAGTCAGCTTCAAATCAAGCGAAACACATGATTTAGCTTCAAATCAATGCGATGTAGAAGGTTTAGCTTCAAATCCACGCGAAACACATGATTTAGCTTCAAATCAATGCGATATAGTATGTTTAGCTTCAAATCCATGCGACACAAATGATATAGCTTCAGATACTTGCGATATAAGAGATATAGCTTCAAATGAAGACGTAGCAAACGAGTTAGCTTCATATCCAAGCGAAACACATGATTTAGCTTCAAATCAATTCGAAGTAGAAGGATTATCTTCATTCCATGTGATACAAATGATTCAGCATCAGATACATGCGATATAAGTTATATAGCTTCAAATGCAGACGAAACAAACGAGATAGCTTCAAATCGAAGTGAAACACATGATTAAGCTTCAAATCAATGCGATGTAGAAGGTTTAGCTTCAAATCCATGCGAAACAAATGATTTAACATCAGATAGTTGCGATATAAGTTATATAGCTTCAATTGCAGACGAAACAAACGAGGTAGCTTCAAATCGAAGCAAAACACATGATTTAGCTTCAAATCAATGCGATGTAGAAGGTTTATCTTCAAATGCACGCGAAACACATGATTTAGCTTCAAATCAATGCCATATAGAAGGTTTAGCTTCAAATCCATGCGACACAAATGATATAGCTTCAGATACTTGCGATATAAGTGAAATAGCTTCCAATGCATACGAATCAAACGAGTTAGCTTCATATCCAAGCGATTCACATGATTTAGCTTTAAATCAATGCGATGTAGAAGGTTTAGCTTCAAATCCATGCGAAAAAATGATTTAGCTTCAAACACTTGAGATATAAGTGATATAGCATCAAATGCAGAAGAAACAAACGAGTTAGCTTCAAATCAAGCGAAACACATGATTTAGCTTCAAATCAATGCGATGTAGAGGGTTTAGCTTCAAATCCACGCGAAACACATGATTTAGCTTCAAATCAATGCGATATAGTATGTTAGCTTCAAATCCATGCGACACAAATGATATAGCTTCAGATACTTGCGATATAAGAGATATAGCTTCAAATGAAGACGTAGCAAACGAGTTAGCTTCATATCCAAGCGAAACACATGATTTAGCTTCAAATCAATTCGTAGTAGAAGGATTATCTTCATTCCATGTGATACAAATGATTCAGCATCAGATACATGCGATATAAGTTATATAGCTTCAAATGCAGACGAAACAAACGAGATAGCTTCAAATCGAAGTGAAACACATGATTTAGCTTCAAATCAATGCGATGTAGAAGGTTTAGCTTCAAATCCATGCGAAACAAATGATTTAACATCAGATAGTTGCGATATAAGTGATATAGCTTCAAATGCAGACGAAAAAAACGAGATAGCTTCAAATCCAAGCGAAACACATGATTTAGCTTCAAATCAATGCGATGTAGAAGGTTTAACTTCAAATGCACGCGAAACACATGATTTAGCTTCAAATCATTGCGATGTGGAAGGTTTAACTTCAAATCCATGCGAAGCAAATGATTTAGCTACAAACACTTGGGATATAAGTGATATAGCTTCAAATGCAGACGAAACAAACGAGTTAGCTTATAATCCATGCGAAACACACGATTTAGCTGCAAATCAATGCGATGTAGAAGATTTAGCTTCAAATCCATGCGAAACAAATGATTTAACATCAAATAGTTACGATATAAGTTATATAGCTTCAAATGCAGACGAAACAAACGAGATAGCTTCAAATCGAAGTGAAACACATGATTTAGCTTCAAATCAATGCGATGTAGAAGGTTTAACTTCAAATGCACGCGAAACACATGATTTAGCTTCAAATCAATGCCATATAGAAGGTTTAGCTTCAAATCCATGCGTCACAAATGATATAGCTTCAGATACTTGCGATATAAGAGTTGTAGCTTCAAATGCAGACGAAACAAACGACTTAGCTTCAAATCCATGCGAAAGACATGATTTAGCTGCAAATCAATGCGATGTAGAAGATTTAGCTTCAAATCCATGCGAAACAAATGATTTAACATCAAATAGTTACGATATAAGTTATATAGCTTCAATTGCAGACGAAACAAACGAGATAGCTTCAAATCGAAGCAAAACACATGATTTAGCTTCAAATCAATGCGATGTAGAAGGTTTATCTTCAAATGCACGCGAAACACATGATTTAGCTTCAAATCAATGCCATATAGAAGGTTTAGCTTCAAATCCATGCGACACAAATGATATAGCTTCAGATACTTGCGATATAAGAGTTGTAGCTTCAAATGCAGACGAAACAAATGAGTTAGCTTCAAATCCATGCGAAGCACATGATTTAGCTTCAAACACTTGGGATATAAGTGATATAGCTTCAAATGCAGACGAAAACAACGAGTTAGTTTCAAATCCATGCGAAACAAATGATTTAACATCAGATAGTTGCGATATAAGTGATATAGTTTCAAATGCAGACGAAACAAACGAGATAGTTTCAAATCCAAGCGAAACACATGATTAAGCATCAAATCAATGCGATGTAGAAGGTTTAGCTTCAAATCCGCGCGTAACACATGATTTAACTTCAAATCAATGCGATATAGAAGGTTTAGCTTCAAATCCATGCGACACAAATGATTTAGCATCAGATACATGCGATATAAGTGAAATAGCTTCCAATGCATACGAATCAAACGAGTTAGCTTCATATCCAAGCGATACACATGATTTAGCTTTAAATCAATGCGATGTAGAAGGTTTAGCTTCAAATCCATGCGAAAAAATGATTTAGCTTCTAACACTTGAGATATAAGTGATATAGCATCAAATGCAGAAGAAACAAACGAGTTAGCTTCAAATCAAGCGAAACACATGATTTAGCTTCAAATCAATGCGATGTAGAGGGTTTAGCTTCAAATCCACGCGAAACACATGATTTAGCTTCAAATCAATGCGATATAGTATGTTTAGCTTCAAATCCATGCGACACAAATGATATAGCTTCAGATACTTGCGATATAAGAGATATAGCTTCAAATGAAGACGTAGCAAACGAGTTAGCTTCATATCCAAGCGAAACACATGATTTAGCTTCAAATCAATTCGAAGTAGAAGGATTATCTTCATTCCATGTGATACAAATGATTCAGCATCAGATACATGCGATATAAGTTATATAGCTTCAAATGCGGACGAAACAAACGAGATAGCTTCAAATCCACGCGAAACACATGATTTAACATCAGATAGTTGCGATATAAGTTATATAGCTTCAAATGCAGACGAAACAAATGATTTAACATCAGATAGTTGTGATATAAGTGATATAGCTTCAAATGCAGACTAAATAAACGAGTTAGATCCAAATCCAAGCGAATCACATGATTTAGCTTCAAATCATTGCGATGTAGAAGGTTTAACTACAAATCCATTAGAACAAATGATTTACATTCAAACGCTTGGGATATATGTGATATAGCTTCAAATGCAAACGAAACAAACGAGTTAGCTTCATATCCAAGCAAAACACATGATTTAGCTTCAAATCAATTCGAAGTAGAAGGATTAGCTTCAAATCCATACGATACAAATGATTCTGCATCAGATACATGCGATATAAGTGATATAGCTTCAAATGCAGACGAAACAAAAGAGATAGCTTCAAATCCAAGCAAATCGCATGATTTAGCTTCAAATCAATGCGATATAGAAGGTTTAGCTTCAAATCCATGCGAAACAAATGATTTCGCTTCTAACACTTGGGATATAAGTGATATAGCTTCAAATGCAGACGAAGCAAACGAGTTAGCTTCATATCCAAGCGAAACACATCATTTAGCTTCAAATCAATTCGAAGTAGAAGGATTATCTTCATTCCATGCGATACAAATGATTCAGCATCAGATACATGCGATATAAGTTATATAGCTTCAAATGCAGACGAAACAAACGAGATAGCTTCAAATCGAAGTGAAACACATGATTTAGCTTCAAATCAATGCGATGTAGAAGGTTTAACTTCAAATGCACGCGAAACACATGATTTAGCTTCAAATCAATGCCATATAGAAGGTTTAGCTTCAAATCCATGCGACACAAATGATATAACTTCAGATACTTGCGATATAAGAGTTGTAGCTTCAAATGCAGACGAAACAAACGAGATAGCTTCAAATCCAAGCGAAACACATGATTTAGCTTCAAATCAATGCGATGCAGTAGGTTTAGCTTGAAATCCACGCGAAACACATGATTTAGCTTCAAATCAATGCCATATAGAAGGTTTAGCTTCAAATCCATGAGTCACAAATGATATAGCTTCAGATACTTGCGATATAAGAGTTGTAGCTTCAAATGCAGACGAAACAACGACTTAGCTTCAAATCCATGCGAAAGACATGATTTAGCTGCAAATCAATGCGATGTAGAAGATTTAGCTTCAAATCCATGCGAAACAAATGATTTAACATCAAATAGTTACGATATAAGTTATATAGCTTCAATTGCAGACGAAACAAACGAGATAGCTTCAAATCGAAGCAAAACACATGATTTAGCTTCAAATCAATGCGATGTAGAAGGTTTATCTTCAAATGCACGCGAAACACATGATTTAGCTTCAAATCAATGCCATATAGAATGTTTAGCTTCAAATCCATGCGACACAAATGATATAGCTTCAGATACTTGCGATATAAGAGTTGTAGCTTCAAATGCAGACGAAACAAATGAGTTAGCTTCAAATCCATGCGAAGCACAAGATTTAGCTTCAAACACTTGGGATATAAGTGATATAGCTTCAAATGCAGACGAAAACAACGAGTTAGTTTCAAATCCATGCGAAACAAATGATTTAACATCAGATAGTTGCGATATAAGTGATATAGTTTCAAATGCAGACGAAACAAACGAGATAGTTTCAAATCCAAGCGAAACACATGATTAAGCATCAAATCAATGCGATGTAGAAGGTTTAGCTTCAAATCCGCGCGTAACACATGATTTAACTTCAAATCAATGCGATATAGAAGGTTTAGCTTCAAATCCATGCGACACAAATTATTTAGCATCAGATACATGCGATATAAGTGAAATAGCTTCCAATGCATACGAATCAAACGAGTTAGCTTCATATCCAAGCGATACACATGATTTAGCTTTAAATCAATGCGATGTAGAAGGTTTAGATTCAAATCCATGCGAAAAAATGATTTAGCTTCAAACACTTGAGATATAAGTGATATAGCATCAAATGCAGAAGAAACAAACGAGTTAGCTTCAAATCAAGCGAAACACATGATTTAGCTTCAAATCAATGCGATGTAGAAGGTTTAGCTTCAAATCCACGCGAAACACATGATTTAGCTTCAAATCAATGCGATATAGTATGTTTAGCTTCAAATCCATGCGACACAAATGATATAGCTTCAGATACTTGCGATATAAGAGATATAGCTTCAAATGAAGACGTAGCAAACGAGTTAGCTTCATATCCAAGCGAAACACATGATTTAGCTTCAAATCAATTCGAAGTAGAAGGATTATCTTCATTCCATGTGATACAAATGATTCAGCATCAGATACATGCGATATAAGTTATATAGCTTCAAATGCAGACGAAACAAACGTGATAGCTTCAAATCGGAGTGAAACACATGATTTAGCTTCAAATCAATGCGATGTAGAAGGTTTAGCTTCAAATCCATGCGAAACAAATGATTTAACATCAGATAGTTGCGATATAAGTGATATAGCTTCAAATGCAGACGAAAAAAACGAGATAGCTTCAAATCCAAGCGAAACACATGATTTAGCTTCAAAACAATGCGATGTAGAAGGTTTAACTTCAAATGCACGCGAAACACATGATTTAGCTTCAAATCATTGCGATGTGGAAGGTTTAACTTCAAATCCATGCGAAGCAAATGATTTAGCTACAAACACTTGGGATATAAGTGATATAGCTTCAAATGCAGACGAAACAAACGAGTTAGCTTATAATCCATGCGAAACACACGATTTAGCTGCAAATCAATGCGATGTAGAAGATTTAGCTTCAAATCCATGCGAAACAAATGATTTAACATCAAATAGTTACGATATAAGTTATATAGCTTCAAATGCAGACGAAACAAACGAGATAGCTTCAAATCGAAGTGAAACACATGATTTAGCTTCAAATCAATGCGATGTAGAAGGTTTAACTTCAAATGCACGCGAAACACATGATTTAGCTTCAAATCAATGCCATATAGAAGGTTTAGCTTCAAATCCATGCGACACAAATGATATAGCTTCAGATACTTGCGATATAAGAGTTGTAGCTTCAAATGCAGACGAAACAAATGAGTTAGCTTAAAATCGAAGCGAAACACATGATTTAGCTTCAAATCATTGCGATGTGGAAGGTTTAACTTCAAATCCATGCGAAGCAAATGATTTAGCTTCAAACACTTGGGATATAAGTGATATAGCTTCAAATGCAGACGAAACAAACGAGTTAGCTTCAAATCCATGCGAAACACATGATTTAGCTGCAAATCAATGCGATGTAGAAGATTTAGCTTCAAATCCATGCGAAACAAATGATTTAACATCAGATAGTTGCGATATAAGTTATATAGCTTCAAATGCAGACGAAACAAACGAGATAGCTTCAAATCCAAGCGAAACACATGATTTAGCTTCAAATCAATGCGATGCAGAAGGTTTAGCTTGAAATCCACGCGAAACACATGATTTAGCTTCAAATCAATGCCATATAGAAGGTTTAGCTTCAAATCCATGCGTCACAAATGATATAGCTTCAGATACTTTCGATATAAGAGATATAGCGTCAAATGCTGACCGAACAAACGAGTTAGCTTCAAAACCATGCGAAGCACATGATTTAGCTTCAAATCAATTCGAAGTAGAAGGATTAGATTCAAATCCATGCGAAACAAATGATTTAGCATCAGACAAATGCGATCTAAGTGATATAGATTCAAATGCAGGGGAAACAAACAAGTTAGCTTCAAATCCATGCGAAGCACATGATTTAGCTTCAAATCAATTCGAAGTAGAAGGATTAGCTTCAAATCTATGCGAAACAAATGATTTAGCATCAGACAAATGTGATCTAAGTGATATAGATTCAAATGCAGGGGAAACAAACGAGTTAGCTTCAAATCCATGCGAAGCACATGATTTAGCTTCGAATCAATGCGATGTAGAAGGTTTAGCTTCAAATCCATGCGACACAAATGATTTAGCTTCAGATACTTGCGATATAAGTGATATAGCTTCAAATGCAGTAGAAACAAACGAGTTAGCTTCAAATCCATGCAAAACATATGATTATGCTTCAAATCAATGCGATGTAGAAGGTTTAGCTTCAAATCCATGCGAAACAAATGATTTAACATCAGATAGTTGCGATATAAGTGATATAGCTTCAAATGCAGACGAAACAAACGAGATAGCTCCAAATCCAAGCGAAGCACATGATTTAGCTTCAAATCAATGCGATGTAGAAGGTTTAGCTTCAAATCCACGCGAAACAAATGATTTAGCTTTAAACACTTGGGATGTAGAAGGTTTAGCTTCAAATCCACGCGAAACACATGATTAAGCTTCAAATCAATGCGATATAAAAGGTTTAGCTTCAAATCCATGTGACAAAAATGATATAGCTTCAGATACTTGCGATATAAGAGATATAGCTTCAAATGCAGACGAAACAATAGAGTTAGCTTCAAATCCATGCGAAGCACATGATTTAGCTTCAAATCAATTCGAAGTAGAAGGATTAGCTTCAAATCTATGCGAAACAAATGATTTAGCATCAGACAAATGCGATCTAAGTGATATAGCTTCAAATTCAGAAGAAACAAACGAGTTAGCCTCAAATCCAAGTAAAAACACATGATTAATCTTCAAATCAATGCTATGTAGTAGTTTTTGCTTCAACTCCATGAGACACAAATGATTTAGCTTCAGATACTTGCGATATAAGAGATAAAGCTTTAAATTCAGACGAAACAAACGAGTTAGCTTCATATCCAAGCCAAACACATGATTTGGCTTCAAATCGATTCGAAGTAGAAGGATTAGCTTCAAATCCATGCGAAACAAATGATTTAACATCAGATAGTTGCGATATAAGTGATATAGCTTCAAATGGAGACGAAACAAACGAGATAGTTTCAAATCCAAGCGAAAAACATGATTTAGCTTCAAATCAATGCGATGTAGAAGGTTTAGCTTCAAATCCATGCGACTCAAATGATTTAGCTTCAGATACTTGCGATATAAGTGATATAGCTTCAAATTCAGGCGAAACAAACGAGTTAGCTTCATATCCATGCAAAACAGATGATCATGCTTCAAATCAATGCGATGTAGAAGGTTTAGCTTCAAATCCATGCGAAACTAATGATTTAACATCAGATAGTTGCGATATAAGTGATATAGCTTCAAATGCAGACGAAACAAACGAGATAGCTCCAAATCCAAGCGAAATACATGATTTAGCTTCAAATCAATGCGATGTAGAAGGTTTAGCTTCAAATCCACGCGAAACACATCATTTAGCTTCAAATCAATGCGATATAAAAGGTTTAGCTTCAATCAATGCGAAACAAATGATTTAGCTTCAAACACATGGGATATATTTGACATAGCTTCAAATGCAGACGAAGCAATCGAGTTAGCTTCAAATCCATGCGAAACACATGATTCAGCTGCAAATAAATGCGATGTAGAAGGTTTAGCTTCAAATCCATGCGAAACAAAAGATTTAACATCAGATAGTTGCGATGTAAGTGATATAGCTTCAAATGCAGACGAAACAAACGAGATAGCTCCAAATCCAAGCGAAACACATGATTTAGCTTCAAATCAATGCGATATAGAAGGTTTAGCTTCAAATCCACGCGAAACACATGATTGAGCTTCAAATCAATTCGATGTAGAAGGATTAGATTCAAATCCATGCGAAACAAATGATTTAGCATCAGACAAATGCGATCTAAGTGATATAGATTCAAATGCAGGGGAAACAAACGAGTTAGCTTCAAATCCATGCGAAGCACATGATTTAGCTTCAAATCAATTCGAAGTAGAAGGATTAGCTTCAAATCTATGCGAAACAAATGATTTAGCATCAGACAAATGCGATCTAAGTGATACAGCTTCAAATGCAGAAGAAACAAACAAGTTAGCCTCAAATCCAAGTAAAAACACATCATTAATCTTCAAATCAATGCTATGTAGAAGTTTTTGCTTCAACTCCATGAGACACAAATGATTTAGCTTCAGATACTTGCGATATAAGAGATAAAGCTTCAAATTCAGACGAAACAAACGAGTTAGCTTCATATCCAAGCCAAACACATGATTTAGCTTCAAATCAATGCGATGTAGAAGGTTTAGCTTCAAATCCATGCGACACAAATGATTTAGCTTCAAACACATGGGATATATTTGATATAGCTTCAAATGCAGACGAAGCAAACGAGTTAGCTTCAAATCCATGCGAAACACATGATTCAGCTGCAAATAAATGCGATGTAGAAGGTTTAGCGTTAAATACACGCCAAACACATGATTTAGCTTCAAATCAATGCGATATAAAAGGTTTAGCTTCAAATGCATGCGAAGCAAGTGATTGAGCTTCAAATCAATTCGAAGTAGAAGGATTAGATTCAAATCCATGCGAAACAAATGATTTAGCATCAGATACATGCGATCTAAGTGATGTAGCTTCAAATGCAGGAGAAACAAACGAGTTAGCCTCAAATCCACGGAAAAACACATGATTGATCTTCAAATCAATGCTATGTAGAAGCTTTAGCTTAAAATCCATGAGACACATATGATTTAGCTTCAGATACTTGCGTTATAAGAGATAAAGCTTCAAATTCCGACGAAACAAACGAGTTAGTTTCGTATCCAAACCAAACATATGATTTAGCTTCAAATCAATTCGAAGTAGAAGGATTAGCTTCAAATCCTTGCGATACAAATGATTTAGCTTCAGACACTTGCGATATAAGAGATATAGCTTCAAATGCAGATGAAACAAACGAGTTAGCTTCATCTCCAAGCGAAACACATGATTTAGCTTTAAATCGATGCGATGTAGAAGGTTTAGCTTCAAATCCACGCGAAACAAATGATTTAGCTTTAAACACTTGGGATATAGAAGGTTTAGCTTCAAATCCACGCGAAACACATGATTAAGCTTCAAATCAATGCGATATAAAAGGTTTAGCTTCAAATCCATGTGACAAAAATGATATAGCTTCAGATACTTGCGATATAAGAGATATAGCTTCAAATGCAGACGAAACAATAGAGTTAGCTTCAAATCCATGCGAAGCACATGATTTAGCTTCAAATCAATTCGAAGTAGAAGGATTAGCTTCAAATCTATGCGAAACAAATGATTTAGCATCAGACAAATGCGATCTAAGTCATATAGCTTCAAATTCAGAAGAAACAAACGAGTTAGCCTCAAATCCAAGTAAAAACACATGATTAATGTTCAAATCAATGCTATGTAGAAGTTTTTGCTTCAACTCCATGAGACACAAATGATTTAGCTTCAGATACTTGCGATATAAGAGATAAAGCTTCAAATTCAGACGAAACAAACGAGTTAGCTTCATATCCAAGCCAAACACATGATTTAGCTTCAAATCGATTC